>NW_026111678.1:205000-225000 GCF_024679095.1 Eriocheir sinensis
TCGTCATTAGTTTCTGAGTTATTCGCATTTATATCAAGGTATCTCTCTCTTGTCAGGACTTTTTTTCTGACCACCTAAAAATTTTACCTCCAATTTAACTCCACTTTTTCCTACCTTTCCTCCGTTCCTCCTCCACCTCCTTCTACCCACACATGCCCCCATCTATTCTCTCCCCATCCACAGTATCCGCATCTTCCTGTCGTTATCCGTTTTGAGTTGTTACCGTTTTTATGAAGGTATCTGTCTCTCAGCTCCGTCATCTTTTTGAGACCACTTAACATTATGAGCCCAGTCTTCTCCACTTTGCCTTCATCGTTCCTATCTCTCCTTCCATCCACGTGTGGCCCCATCTTCCCTCTCCTGCCTGGACCTGCCACTGACGGGTAGGAAGGACTTCTCCCTCTTCCACTCCTCCTCCTGCTCTTCCTGGCCTCCCTCCTCCTCCTCCTGCTAGTCCCATCCCTGCTCCTATCTCTCCTGCTCCTGTTCCCACCTGCCATTCCAGGATTCCCGGCGTTCCCAGCGAGATATTCCCAAAAAGGTGAAGCCATTCCGACCGCCAGGCTTAAAACGGCGGGCTGGGTGAATGGCGACGGGCCTAACAATATTTACCTCCACATTGACAATTATTAATTATTTATTAACTTCAAAGGCATGAGAAGGACTTAAATAGCATCAAAACTGTTCATTAGGCTTTAAAAACTATAAAAACTATCAATCAACATAACCAGTCTGTGCATATATTTTAACTGAGTGCTTCTGTATTAACTTCAAAGGAGAAAAGATTACTTCAGTAGCCCCAAAAATAATTGAATAGGCGTAAAACACAATATAGACATATACTGAAGGCCTAAAAACGAGTCTAGTCAGTGATCAGCGGGATACGAGCCTAACTATTTCAAGGCAGACATACCTATATATTTCTGACCACAAAATTTTCACGCCCAGTTTACCTCCAGAGTCATTGTGGGGCCTCCTTGACCTTGTTTGGGCGATGATGCAGTAATCCTGTCGTCGTAGGGTGGGTGAGGTGACGCGCCCCCAGGAGTATGCCCCCACTGATAGACTGATTATATGTCTCATCATCCTTATATTTCCGAGGCTGGCGTGACCCTAACCTCGGCTATTTATGCTGCTAGGGGGCTATTAGGAGCAGCTAGGGGCGTGAGGGAGGCATGGAGAGATGGAGGAAAGACTGAGGAAGAAGGGAGAGAAAGGAGGAGGAGGAGGAAGGAGAGAGAGGAGAGAAGAGAGGGAGGTGGAGGAGGAAGACTGTCTGGCTGAGAGGCATAGCAAATCTTCCCTCCATATTTAAACCCATTTTTGGAGGGAAGGAGGAAACGGAGAGAAAAAACGGAGGCATGGAGAGAAAGAGAATTTATTTAGCTATGTGTGGGGGGAAGGAAGAGGAGGAGGAGAGGGAGAGAAAGGAGGGAGAGAGGAGAGAAGAGAGGGAGGTGGAGGAGGAAGACTGTCTGGCTGAGAGGCATAGCAAATCTTCCCTCCATATTTAAACCCATTTTTGGAGGGAAGGAGGAAACGGAGAGAAAAAACAGAGGCATGGAGAGAAAGCGAATTTATTTAGCTATGTGTGGAGGGAAGGAGAAGGAGGAGGAGAGGGAGAGAAAGGAGGGAGAGAGGAGAGAAGAGAGGGAGGTGGAGGAGGAAGACTGTCTGGCTGAGAGGCATAGCAATTCTTTCCTCCATATTTAAACCCATTTTTGGAGGGAAGGAGGAAACGGAGAGAAAAAACGGAGACATGGAGAGAAAGAGAATTTATTTAGCTATGTATGGAGGGAAGGAGGAGGAGGAGAGGGAGGTAAAGGAGGGAGAGAGGAGAGAAGAGAGGAAGGTGGAGGAGGAAGACTGACTGAAAGGCATGGAATTTTTTTCCTCCGTATTTAAAGTTTAAAGAGAGAGAGAGAGAGAGAGAGAGAGAGAGAGAGAGAGAGAGAGAGAGAGAGAGAGAGAGAGAGAGAGAGAGAGAGAGAGAGAGAGAGAGAGAGAGAGAGAGAGAGAGAGAGAGAGAGAGAGAGAGAGAGAGAGAGAGAGAGAGAGAGAGAGAGAGAGAGAGAGAGAGAGAGAGAGAGAGAGAGAGAGAGAGAGAGAGAGAGAGAGAGAGAGAGAGAGAGAGAGAGAGAGAGAGAGAGAGAGAGAGAGAGAGAGAGAGAGAGAGAGAGAGAGAGAGAGAGTACTTACATCTTACCTATTTCCGTCATGTATAAGTTAATTAGTTTGTCTGGCTGTTTATTTTTTTTTCTCGTTGTTTTCTTCCTCCTCCTCCTCCTCCTCCTCGCTTTCCTTCTTCTCCTTCTTCTTCCTCCTCCTCCTCATGCATGAATCAACCTATCACAGTTCTTTCTTATATCCGCAATCTATATAAGTTTGTGTTCTCTCTCTCTCTCTCTCTCTCTTATCTTGTATTATTTATTCCACTCTTGTAAGGCTTTTTTTCATCTCTGGTGATCTCCACCACTCCACAACCATTTCTCTCCCTAAAAACATGTAGCCAACCCCTCTCAGTAATTGACCTGTAGGTTGCATTTTCTCCATTTACTGCTTAATATACCTCTAACAATGACATGCATGACTGTGTAACAGGGTTGCTTGACGTCGAGTCAAATATAGACTATTATTTGCGCATGGCTAAGTTTTTCTCCTTCCTGCCCCAATACTGTTTTCTCGTAGTAATTAAGAATATGGAAAAGGAAAAGAAAAAATCAATTCTAAAAGTCCAGTTTCAATTCCTTTTATTGCATAAATGATATTTTTTTCCATCCGTGAAGGTCACACACACTTAACAGCACGAAGCAGCAAACAGGTCCAGCGCGGACACTGTTTCCTTTGTGTGTAGAGAAACACTGGTTTAATGAAGCCTTGGATGACGGACAATTAATGTTCTCGTTCAAAATTAAGTGTTAGAAGAAAAGGGAAATTCACAGCAAAAGAACACTAAGTAATTTGAGTAAAAGAGGGTAAACTTTAATTTTCTGCCCTTTCCCAGTGTCTAATGTAGTTATACACGATTTTTCTTAATGCACGGTCTAATTTGAAACCTGACCTCCGTGTATAAGGAGGGATTACTGTACAGTACAAAACATCATGCTCAATAGTACAAGAAACTGACCAACACATTATACTGAACTTGATGTTACAGGAAATAAAAACAACAACAATACATTAAGAAAACAACCACAATCTCCTCCTTAATGTGGTGGTGGTGGTGGTGGTGGTGCAGACCAGTACCCTCAACACCACACACAGTCCACCACAATTTCCTCTATAATGTTGTGGTGGTGGTGCAGGCCAGTACCCTCAACACCACACACAGTCCACCACAATCTCCTCTATAATGCTGTGGTGGTGGTGGTGGTGGTGGTGCAGGCCAGTACCCTCAACACCACACAGTCCACCACAATTTCCTCTATAATGTTGTGGTGGTGGTGCAGGCCAGTACCCTCAACACCACACAGTCCACCACAATTTCCTCTATAATGTTGTGGTGGTGGTGGTGGTGGTGGTGGTGCAGGCCAGTATACCCTTACAGCACCACGCCACAGTCCACCACAGTCACCTCCTTAATGTTGTGGTGGTGGTGGTGGTGGTGGTGCAGGCCAGTATACCCTTACAGCACCACGCCACAGTCCACCACAGTCACCTCCTTAATGTTGTGGTGGTGGTGGTGGTGGTGGTGCAGGCCAGTATACCCTTACAGCACCACGCCACAGTCCACCACAGTCACCTCCTTAATGTCGCTGTGTTGGGCTGCCTCGGCCACCACGTGCAGTCCCTCCACCACCTCACCGAAGAAACAACAAGGCAACACAAAACCCTGACGGTCCCTGGTGGTGATGGCAAACACACCCTGCCTCCCCCTCCCCCACACATCCCCTGCCCGCCATGGCCTCCCCTCCCCACCCTCCTCAAGGCCAGGCAGCAGCACACATTCCCCCTTACCATCATTACTCTCGTAGTCCCCGCCCCACACACACTCTCCCGGCCTCCCCTTGCACCACACCTCGTACAGCCTGGTGCCGCGGTAGGAGGGGCCGCGCTGCCCCGTGCACAGCATCAGGAACTGGCGGCCCCGCTGGGTGTCGGGGCTCAGACGGATGTGGACCCGGCGCGGCGCACGGCCCGGCCAGGACAGGTCCAGGAACACCGTGCAGGGGGGGGAGGGCGGCACGACCTGGCTGACCTGTACACAGACACAACAGGTGGTAACACACACACACACACACACACACACACACACGCGACGATGCTGCAGCCGACGCAGCCGTAAAATAGCTCGCAGAGGGTTTAGGGTCGGGGAGCATATTTAAACTACTCCAACGGAACTTTACGACCTACTAACGGGGAGGCTGCGCCCCCCTCGACCCCCCCTTCTAACCAGGGGGGCCTAGCCATCCCCTGGACCCCCCCCCACATGTATACGTGACTTATTTCAGCAAGGAGGTATTTCTCGCAACACCGGCTGCACCGTCGCCAGAGGAGGCTTCCGTAAACATTCTCCACTATTTTCAGGAGTAAAAAAAAAGTCCTTGAATTGGATTTTCAAAGCGTTTCCATGACTGTTGAAGGTTTTAGAAAAGATTATATATGAAGAGATACTGATGGTTCATAAGGTAGATACTGGCACGGACCTAAAACGAATCTTTATATAGATATATATATATATATATATATATATATATATATATATATATATATATATATATATATATATATATATATATATATATATTTATATATATATATATATATATATATATATATATATATATATATATATATATATATATATATATATATATATATATATATATATATATATATATATATATATATATATATATATATATATATATATATACACACACACACACACACACACACACACACACACACACACAAGAGAGGGATGGATTGCGTGTATCTGGACCTGACGAAGGCTTTTGACAAAGTGCCACTTACAAGACTACTATGGAGGCTGGAAAATAAAGGAGGATTGAAAGGGAAAATGCAAAACTGTCTGGAAAGTTACTTAAGGGGCAGAGAGATGAGAACAGTGGTAAAGGACATGAAATCGGAATGGAGAATTGTAGATAGTGGAGTGCCTCAAGGATCGGTATTGGCACCAATACTTTTCCTAGTACATATTAATGATATGCCGGAGAAAGTAAGCAGTTACATGAGCCTGTTTGCAGACGATGCGAACTTGATGAGACATATAAGAAACAGTAAAGACTGTGAAATTCTGCAAGAGGACCTAAATAAGATTTAGGACTGGAGTTTGAAATGGGAGATGGAGTTCAATGTGAAGAAATGTCATGTAATGGAAAGAGTGAAGGGAGACCAAAATGGACATATAGAATGGGAGATGGAGAAATATTGAAAGTTCAAGAAGAGAGAGATTTGGGAGTGACAATACAAAATAATCAACAGTCTGAGCGTCATGTTAATAGGATATTCGGTGAGACGTATAGAATGGTAAGAAATATAGGATTAGCATTCCACTACATGGATAAGGATAGGATGAAAAAGATAATAACCACTATGATTACACCAAAACTGGAATATGCGGAAACTGTGTGCTCTCCCCATAAGAAGAAACACGTCCAAAAAACTAGAAAGAATACAAAGGCTGGCAACGAAAATGGTTCCAGAGCTGGAGGGATGAACAACATGTTTGGAGGAGTGTCATATGAAGAAAGCTTAAAGGAAATGGACCTGCCAACACTGGAACAAAGAAGAGAAAGGGGAGACCTAATACAAATTTATAAATCATTGATCAAAATGGAAGAAGTAGACAATGAGGAGTTATTACTAAGAGAGGGAAGAAACGTCAGCAACACACGGACACAGTAAATAATTGAGGAAAGGAAGATGCTTGAGAGACATAAAGAAATATAGCTTCCCGCAAAGAAACAAAGAGGTTGGAACAGACTAAGTGAGGAAGTAGTATCGACGAAGAGTGTGCACAACTTTAAGGAAAAACTGGACAAATACAGATATGGAGACGGGACCACACGAGCGTAAGCCCAGGACCTCGAAAACTACAACTACACACACACACACACACACACACACACACACACACACACACACACACACACACACACACACACACACACACACACACACACACACATGTAAATAAAGGAAGTAAAAAGAGACAGAAGGAAAACCAACAAAACTGAGGAAAAGCAACAGGGTTGGAAAGGCAAATTTCTGTTAGCATAAACTGCCAACCTCCAGGAGCTTCTAGAACACCCGAGGGAGAGGCAGGAAAAGGCTGTGGCTGAGGTCACTAAAGCTCTGAACACAAGGCAGGCCCTGGTGAGGGACGCAGCAGACAAGAAGCAGCGTGGGACAGCTACTGGCCAGATGCCGGCAAGAACGGAGAGGCAAAGAGGAGGGCTGGGACTGGCCGAGGCCGAGGCACCGCAGCCTTGGAGGGCGGCCCCCAAGCTGCGGGTAGAAGAGGTGCTTGGGTTGTAGCGGGGGATGTGGCGCCACTCAAAGCTAGGATGCAGACACAGATCATTGAAACTCAGCGGCCGCCTTCCCCCTCAGGCAGGGTCAAGTCTCCAGCCAGTGATCCCTACACTATGGACCGGAAACTTGCCCCAGCCTTGTCATTAACACGCGAATTTTGGAAAATCAACCGCTTTGGTGCGAATCGCCATAACTCCCTTATTTCTGGGGCTACAGAAATGTTTTGGGTATCAATCGACGGCAAAATGAAAGGGCTATAGTTGTTAATGAGCGACCGGGCTCCAAAACTGACTCGAAAGGGTACAAAATCGAATAAATTCGCAAAAAACGGCTCTGAAAAAAAACTATTTATGAGTTCCCAACCTTGAAACCCACTCATTTTTTGAGAATTACAAAAAACTTATTTGACAAATACTTTAGCCCTGCCAATGTGCTTTCCAATATGATGCATAACATTTCCCTACCCCCAGTAGTTTCGTCGCTAGAGCTCGAAACGTATACCCTTTTGCGAGCGATTCTGACGAACTCCAGACACTTTGCCGTTTTTGTCTAGTGTGGCCTTGCTATTGCCTCTAGAAGGCTGTAATTTGACATGTCGCCCCTCTTGGCAATGTAGTGTGACCAGCTTAAAGGATTTTTTGATAGCTCGATTCTCAGTTTGTCGTCGAGCCGTCACAAAATAGCCTGTTTTTCGGCCCTTTTGCCGCGATTTGGACACGTCCTAGTTTTTAGCTTATAACTTTTTTTATTTATTTCGTGCTTTCCAATGTTTTTTTGATTATTAATCTATATTAATAGACCTTTCATTTGGCACCAAGCACGCCTTCCTAGCTTAAGTAGTTTTTGCTCCAGCTTGACCAGAAGTCGCGACGAACATTCGCCGAATCTGTCTCATTTCACGCGCCGAGACGAAAAACCTTCCTGACGCCACAAAAATTAATGTATCTGCATAAAAATTCATATATGAACACTTCAATATGTTGACTATCTTGTACTGAAATCATTTTAAGATATCTATATAAAAAGTTACTATTTTTATATAATCATTTCAATATATAAATCAACCTATATTAAGCATATATATATATATATATATATATATATATATATATATATATATATATATATATATATATATATATATATATATATATATATATATATATATATATATATATATATATATATATATATATATATATATATATATATATATATATATATATATATATATATATATATATATATATATATATAAATAAATAAAAGGTATAAGCAAAAAACTAGGACGTGTCCAAATCACGGCAGAAGGGCCGAAAAACGGACTATTTTGTGACGGCTCGACGGCAAACTTGGAGGCGAGGTATCACAAAATCCTTCGAGCTGGTCACACTACATTGCCAAGAGGGGCTACATGCCAAATTACAGCCTCCTAGAGGCAATAGCAAGACCACACTAGACAAAAACGACAAAGTGTCTGGAGTTCGTCAAAATCGCTCTCGAAAGGGTTTACGTTTCGAGCTCTAGCGACGAAACGATTGTGAGTAGGAAAATGTTATGCATCATATTGGAACGCACATTGCCAGGGCTAAAGTATTTGTTAAATAGGGTTTTTGAAATTCACAAAAAATGAGTGTCTTTCAAGGTTGGGAAATCAGAAATACTTTTTGTTCAGAGCCATTTTCTGTGACTTTATTCAATTTGTTGCCCTTTTGAGTCGGTTTTGGAGACCAGTCGTGTATTAAAAACTATAGCCCTTTCATTTCGCCGTCGATTGATACCAAAAACATTTCTGTAGCCCCAGAAATAAGGGAGGTATGGCGATTCGCACCAAAGCGGTTGATATTCCAAAATTCGCGGGTTAATGACAAGGGCGCCGCAAAATCAAAAGAGTCCGCCGTCCATTACTTGAGATGTCACTGCTCCAGCTCACCTGCAGGGTTGCCGCGCCCAGTGGCGGGGGATGGTCCGCCAGGGCATGGAGGCACGGCCGGCCGGCTTCGAGGCTTATTCTTGCGTGTCGGCGCTGACCTTCCACCTGGTGCACAGCAAACACCCAGCCAGCCTGCAGCAGGCTCCTGGTGCGCTGTGTCAGACTGCGGAAGTCCTCGGCCTGCAAAGGTCCCCGGTGGAGGGAAGGGAATTAAGAGCAAGAAGACCACGTCAGGCTGCTGCCTTGGCCGGCAGGAAACAAGAGTGTGTAAAGAAAGCTGCTGACTCCTTAAGAGAGCTTTGCTTATGAAGCTGAACTCAAAACTCACTGAGGCACCAACAGAAACACCAATTATGCCATGACAAGGTGACCACTGGTAACTCACTGAGGCACTAACAGAAACACCAATTATGCCATGACAAGGTGACCACTGGTAACTCCCTGAGGCACTAACAGAAACACCAATTATGCCATGACAAGGTGACCACTGGTAACTCACTGAGGCACTAACAGAAACACCAATTATGCCATGACAAGGTGACCACTGGTAACTCACTGAGGCACCAACAGAAACACCAATTATGCCATGACAAGGTGACCACTGGTAACTCACTGAGGCACCAACAGAAACACCAATTATGCCATGACAAGGTGACCACTGGTAACTCACTGAGGCACTAACAGAAACACCAATTATGCCATGACAAGGTGACCACTGGTAACTCACTGAGGCACTAACAGAAACACCAATTATGCCATGACAAGGTGACCACTGGTAACTCACTGAGGCACTAACAGAAACACCAATTATGCCATGACAAGGTGACCACTGGTAACTCACTGAGGCACCAACAGAAACACCAATTATGCCATGACAAGGTGACCACTGGTAACTCACTGAGGCACTAACAGAAACACCAATTATGCCATGACAAGGTGACCACTGGTAACTCACTGAGGCACTAACAGAAACACCAATTATGCCATGACAAGGTACTGTGACCACTGGTGCTGTGTTGAGGTAAGGCAAACACAGCAATCACACAGTGACAAGGTAAGGTGACTGCAGTGCTGTGTTGAGGTAAGGTAAGCACTGCAGTGACGTGTGCCAGGGACTCGCTGTAACAAGAGTGACACTCGGGGGGGGGGGGGGTACTGACCTTCAAGCTTGGCTCTAAGATGAACTGCACTTTTTCCATGATGGTGAGGTCTGGGTCTGACTGGGAACTGGGCTCTTCTGGGTCTGACTGGGGCCTGGGTTCTTCTGGGACTGACTGGGGCCTGGGTTCTTCTGGGACTGACTGGGGCCTGGGTTCTTCTGGGACTGACTGGGGCCTGGGTTCTTCTGTAGAAACTGTTTCCCAAGCCGCCTGGACAGCCTTGGCGGCCTCCAGGGCTGCACTAGATGCCTCTCTCACCTGAAACAACAACACTGGGTTAGGGAAGAAGCTCACACCCTCGCCCCTGTGTGCCGCTTTCTATGCCCCCTGTGTGTACCCCAGTGTATGCCCGGGGCACAAGGTCCGCTCCGGGTGTGCTCCCTCTTCGTGCGGCCGCTCACATAAACTTTGTAACTATTGTGTAAAGTTGTCAATACCATTTTTATACTAAAACTCTTAAAAACCACACACCTTTTCATGTCCCAGAGAGAGTGTTAGTGAACTTAACGGCTTCCGCTATCATCATAATTACAAATCTGTGTTATCTCACCTAAAGCAGCTGTGAAGGCTATTGTTATCTCAGCACTGAACGTTGTGAGCAGGCAACAGTCAACACTGGAAACAAACACTTCAAACAACCAGTAACACACACCACCTTAAAACTACACCAAAAAAGTGTAACATGCTACCAGCGTGTGCCCTTGTGTATGCCCCTGTGTGTGCCCTTGTGCTTAACCCACTGTGTGCACCCTTGTGCATAACCCCCTGTGTGCACCATTGTGCATGCCCCCTGTGTGCACCATTGTGCATAGCCCCCTGTGTGCACCATTGTGTATGCCCCCTGTGTGCACCACTGTGTATGCCTCCTGTGTGTTGCCTGGTGTGTTTACTCGCGTGGCTGAGGGCCCAGGGCACACTCACCTTCCTGGCGGTGGTGAGGATGCCGGCGTCAGGGAAACACTGCTGGCACTCCTCCAACACCTGCTCCGCCTCACCGGTGCACTGAATAACTGTTCCCACAACCTTGAGTGCCTCTTGCTCTGTTGCAGGAGTGCGCAACTTCTCCCGCACAGCCTGCAGCTCCTGCTCCTTCTTCTTTGTCTCCTTCCTCTTCGGTGCCACACGGAACTTTTCCTGCTGCAGGAGCTCCCTGGAACTCCTGCTCTGGTCCATCAGTCCCTGGAGGCTGTCCTCCAGCTGCTGCTGCCGCTCGACCCAGCCTGTCAGGGTGGCCTCATACTGGTCCAGCTGGGACTGAGCCTCCTGGCAGGCGGTGATGGCGGCCACAACTGTGGCCTCCTGTTCCTGCAGAAAGGAACGCATTTTCTTGGAGAGACCCGCTGCTCCCTTCTTGCCAGCTGATCCTGCTGCCCCTTTCCCCTTCCCGGCACTGGGTGGCGGCGAGGCCTCCGCCGCCTTGCCATCTCTCAGCCTTCTTATTAAGGCCTCAGCTATATAGCTGACAGGGAACTGCCCGCCCTCGGGCACGGCATGGCTGACGCGGCACTCCGGACAGGTAACACGGCCCTGCTCCTTCAGCTTATCTGTGCACAGTGTGCAGACTGTGTGGCCACAGGGCAGACTGCGTGGCCGCTGTACTAAGTCATCAAAGCCTGTCAGGCACACTGGACACTCCTCGGGGTTGTCACCCTGAAACAGAGAGGCAGAGTGAGGGAGGCACTACAGCAGGAACACACTGGAGGTGTGTGTGTGTGTGTGTGTGTGTGTGTGTGTGTGTGTGTGTGTGTGTGTGTGTGTGTGTGTGTGTGTGTGTGTGTGTGTGTGTCAAGCAGGCAGTGGATAATACTGTAATTAAACAGGCAATACAATCTTCATAAAGTGTGGATAAAACAGTCTTGAACCTTAGTTAGCACAGCACTGTGCATGAATCATCTCTACTGATCGTGTCCAGTGACTCCAGTTTCCAGAGCCAGTCCTGTCCTGATCGCATCAGCTCAGACTCACCGCGGGATCAGTGTGCCTCTCACCAGCCACATGAGCCTCAATAGGCGCCACTTCAAAAATCCTGCCCCTGTGCCACCAGCGGGACATTCAACAACTGTCCCCTAAAACTGAACTTGAAAAATAAATAAAAATAAGTAAAAATAAAATTAAAAAAAGGATATTTTTTTTTAAATTCTCAAAGTTAATGAAAATTCCTGAGTATTCCTGAAAATTCCCGTGTAAAGTTTCCAGCTCAAAATTCGTGTGACTTTTACAATGGTACTTCCTTATAGCACAACAGAGTGGAAAGTACTGGCGTTAAGCTGACGGGAATCATCAGTTTATCGTCTGAAATATTTCATGTACTTTCTTTGACAGAAAAATAGACTTGTGTCTATAAGGAAGGTGCCAATGATCAGTGGTGGGCTTCGTTAATCATAATCTTAACATCGTTATATTGTTAATGTAAATGTTAACGTTGATACCGTTAATCCAGCAAGAATGTATTGAATGTTAACATTAACGTCTATGAAAAAAGTACATCATTACAGTAGTCCTTGGTTTATCCGGCATGAACGGGTGTGGCAGATAAACCGTTGTTTTGAGACTTGCTCCTACGTAGAGATACCTCAGGACTGGAAGTTAGCTAATGTTACACCCATTTTAAGAAAGGTATGAAAGAGGATGTTAGTAATTATAGGCCAGTCAGTTTGACTAGTATACAGTGTGTGTGTGTGTGTGTGTGTGTAAGATTCTGGAGAAAATTATTGAGGGTAGTATTTGGGAGCATTTAGATCAGTATAGACTAATTAGGGACTCTCAGCATGGGTTTAGATGAGGTAGGTCGTGTCTCACAAACTTACTACAGTTCTTAGAACACATTACAAAGCAGTTAGATGAGGGAAACAGTATAGCCGTAGGTAATTTATCTAGATTTTAGTCAAGCTTTTGATAAGGTACCACACAGGAGGCTAGTGCATAAACTGAGGTTGCATGGGATAGGGGTACAGTACTAGTGGAGTGGATGGCTCAGGGGTAGAAAACAGAGAGTAGTATTAAATGGGGCCAAGTCTGACTGGAGGGAAGTGGTTAGTGGGGTACCTCAGCTAGGGCCACTTTTGTTCCTAGTATATGTTAATGATTTAGATATAGGGATTAGTAGTAAAACACCAAAGTTTGCAGATGATACCAAGATAGCTAGTACAGTACAGGGGCTCAGGACAATTATAGGATGCAAAGGGACTTGGATAGGATGGGCAGATAGGTGGCAGATGGAGTCTAACTCCCGGAAGTGTCAGGTTATGCATATAGGTAAAGATACTAGGAATTTTAGCTATGAGATGGAAGGAGTTTGGTTAGAGGCAGTTGAGAATGAAAAGGATTTAGGTGTAGTGACAGATAAGACTATGAAATTCTCAAAGCAGTGTTTACAAGCTAGAAATAGGGCAAACAGGATCCTGGGGTTTATAAATAGAAATGTTATAGTTATGAAAGCAAGGAGGTAAGAGGTAGTTTATATAATGCATATGTTAGAGCTCATTTAGAGTATTGTATACAAGCTTGGTCACCACAGGATGTAGCTTTGTTAGAAGCAGTTCAGAGAAGAGCATCTAGGATGATGGCAGCAATGAGGCGCCTGGAGTATAGGGAGAGGGTAAAAGAGCTAGATATGTTTTCATTTGAGAGGAGATGTCTAAGGGGGGATATGATAGAGCTATATAAAATGTTTTCAGATTGCGATTACTTAGATGTGGATACTTTCTTTACACTAGAGGAGGGAAACAGGACTAGGGGTCATGATAGGAGAATTAGGAAACAAGGGTGCAGTTTTTTTTTTTTTTTACAGCTAAGGAGACAGCTCAAGGGCGCAAAGAAAATAATAAAAAGAGGCCCGCTACTCACTGCTCCCGAACAGAGGTTAAAGGAGTGTCCAAAATCAGAGGTCAATTTCGGGAGGAGAGGTGTCCTGATACCCTCCTCTTGAAAGAGTTCAAGTCGTAGACAGAAGGAAATACAGATGAAGGAAGATTGTTCCAGAGTTTACCAGCGTGAGAGATAAAAGAGTGAAGATGCTGGTTAACTCTTGCATAAGGGGTTTGGACAGTGTAGGGATGAGCATGAGTAGAAAGTCGTGTGCAGCGGGGCCGCGGGAGGAGGGGAGGCATGCAGTTAGCAAGTTCAGAAGAGCAGTCAGTGTGGAAATATCGATAGAAGATAGAAAGTGAGGCAACATCGCGGCGGAATTTAAGAGGTAGAAGGCTATCAGTAGGAGGAGGAGAGCTGATGAGAAGAAGAGCCTTAGCCTCCACTCTGTCCAGAAGAGCTGTGTGAGTGGAGCCCCCCCACACGTGAGATGCATACTCCATACGAGGGCGGACAAGGCCCCTGTATATGGACAGCAACTGTGCGGGGGAGAAGAACTGTCGGAGACGATACAGAACGCCCAACCTCGAGGAAGCTGATTTAGCAAGAGATGAGATATGAAGTTTCCAGTTGAGATTTTGAGTTAAGGATAGACCAAGGACGTTTAATGTTGAAGAAGGTGATAGCTGGGTGTTGTCAAAGAATAGGGGATAGTTGTTTGGAAGATTGTGTCGAGTGGATAGGTGGAGAAACTGTGTTTTTGAGGCGTTGAAGGACACCAGGTTCTTCTTGCCCCAATCGGAAATAATAGTAAGGTCTGAGGCTAAACGTTTTGCAGCCTCCAGCCTTGAGTCGTTAAGTCCCTGTAGGGTGGGTCTTCTATTAAAAGAAGTTGAGTAATGCAGAGTGGAATCATCGGCGTAGGAATGGATAGGACAGTTCGTTTTGGAAAGAAGATCATCATTGAACAACAGAAAGAGAGTGGGAGATAGGACAGAACCCTGTGGGACACCACTGTTAATAGATTTAGGGGAAGAACAGTGACCGTCTACCACGGCAGAAATAGAACGGACAGAAAGGAAACTGGAGATAAAGGTACAGAGAGAAGGATAGAAACCGTAGGAGGGTAGTTTGGAAAGGAAAGATTTGTGCCAGACCCTATCAAAAGCTTTTGATATGTCCAGTAATAGCAAAGGTTTCACTGAAACCTATATATAGATATATATATATATATATATATATATATATATATATATATATATATATATATATATATATATATATATATATATATATATATATATATATATATATATATATATATAGTAAACATTAATAAAAATATAAAAAAAGCCTGCTCTAAAAAAGAATCCAAAGAGGTGGCCGAAAGATAAGTCAGTTTCGGGAGGAGAGTGTCCTGATACCCTCCTCTTGAAAGAGTTCAAGTCGTAGGCAGGAGGAAATACAGATGAAGGAAGATTGTTCCAGAGTTTACTAGCGTGAGGATGAAGGAGTGAAGATGGTGTTTAACTCTTGCATAAGGGGTTTGGACAGTATAGGGATGAGCATGAGTAGAAAGTCGAGTGCAGCGGGGCCGCGGGAGGGGTGGCGGCATGCAGTTAGCAAGTTCAGAAGAGCAGTCAGCGTGGAAATATCGATAGAAGATAGAAAGAGAGGCAACATTGCGGCGGAATTTAAGAGGTAGAAGACTATCAGTATGAGGAGGAGAGCTGATGAGACGAAGAGCCTTTGCCCACTCTGTCCAGAAGAGCTGTGTGAGGGAGCCCCCACACATGAGATTCATACTCCAGACGAGGGCGGACAAGGCCCCTGTATATGGACAGCAACTGTGCGGGTGAGAAGAACTGGCGGAGACGGTACAGAACGCCCAGCCTCGAGGAAGCTGATTTAGTAAGAGATGAGATATGAAGTTTCCAGTTGAGATTTTGAGTTAAGGATAGACCGAGGATGTTTAGTGTTGAGGAAGGTGATAGCTGGGTGTTGTCAAAGAATAGGGGATAGTTGTTTGGAAGATTGTGTCGAGTGGATAGGTGGAGAAACTGTGTTTTTGAGGCGTTGAAGGACACCAGGTTCTTCTTGCCCCAATCAAATAATAGTAAGGTCTGAGGCTAAGCGTTCTGCAGCCTCCAGCCTTGAGTCGTTAAGTTCCTGAAGGGTGGGTCTTCTATTAAAAGAAGTTGAATAATGCAGAGTGGAATCATCGGCGTAGGAATGGATATATATGTATAATATATATATATATATATATATATATATATATATATATATATATATATATATATAAATATATATATATATATATATATATATATATATATATATATATATATATATATATATATATATATATATATATATATATATATATATATATATATATATATATATATATATATATATATATATATATATATATATATATATATATATATATATATATATATATATATATATATATATATATATATATATATATATATATATATATATATATATATATATATATATATATATATATATATATATATATATATATATATATATATATATATATATATATATATATATATCTTATATGACCCCAACACCTCCCTTTAGCTACGTCACTGAATTCAGCCATCAGCCTGTATCACGGCACCCCTCAGGCTGTCCCCCTTACTACGTCACTGAATTCAGCCATCAGCCTGTATCACGGCACCCCCTCAGGCTGTCCCCCCGCTTACCACCTCACTGAATTCAGCCATCAGCCTGTATCACGGCACCCCGTCAGGCTGTCCCCCCCCTTACTACGTCACTGAATTTAGCCATCAGACTTGAGCCTGTATCACGGCACCCCTCAGGCTGTCCCCTACTACGTCTCTGATTTATTATCAGACTTGAAGGCCTGTATCACGGCACCCCTCAGGCTGTCCCCCACTTACTACGTCACTGAATTTAGCCATCAGCCTGTATCACGGCACCCCCTCAGGCTGTTCCCCCCTCTTACTACGCCACTGAATTCAGCCATCAGCCTGTATCACAGCACCCTCAGGCTGTCCCCTCTTACTACGTCACTGAATTCAGCCATCAGCCTGTATCACGGCACCCCCTCAGGCTGTCCCCCCCTTTACTACGTCACTGAATTTAGCCATCAGACTTGAGCCTGTATCACGGCACCCTTAGCTGGGCACGATAACAGAAAACCTTATTCCCGATAATCGATAACTGATAATGGAAAACTTTATGGGTGATAACCGATATTCGTTAACTGGAGATACAAATGTAGGCGATAACCGATAACCGATACCCGATATAAATCCACAATTCCGATACTAGCTAGCAATAAGTCCGATAGGCGAAAACGATACTATATTGATATTTCAAATAAAAAAAAACATAGGTAAATTTAAATTTTCATTATCTGTATGTTAGAAAACTTACAAAACCTGAAAACCACACGTTGACACGTACCTATGGACGGTAATACTAGAAATGCCTGAACCGTGTTGTGTTATTTGGCGTCCCCACCGTCAAAGTTTTGTTTACAAACTGGTCTCTCGTGAGCGCATGCTCAGACCAACAAGCGTAGACCTGTACAGTCTCACAAAGCTTTTTAACCGTAATTAAGAGTTGCTGGAAGGCTGAATCAGACATACAGTACCGCCATCCTCGCTGTTTCTAGAACGACACTATATGTCTGATTCAGCCTTCCAGCAACTCTTAATGTGTTAAAAAGCTTTGTGAGACTGTACAGGGCTACGCTTACTGGTCTGAGCATGTGCAGTTCACGAGAGACCAGTGTTTGTAAACAAAAGTGCCAGCTTTTGACGATGGGACACCAAATAACACAACACCGGGTGCCTTCAATACCATGGGATGCTCACAAACGAATATGGAATATCAAATTTGAGGCAGTGAATAATCATTTTTTGGGCAAAGTTAAATGATTTTTCTCTTTGATATATTGATTTTTGAGTCTAACATAACAAAAATAATCTAGTGTTTTAATGTTGATGATCTAAGTATGAAATCTCTTCACCGAAGATATTTCATACCCGAAGTTTTTTCACACAACACCGGGCGCCCGGGCACGTGTAGGGAGGAGTCAACGTTTTTTTTCTGAGAGGCGGAAAAAAGTAGCGATTATCGCTAGTTTGGTTATAAAAGTAACGAAGATACCGATATATATTTAAATAAGTAGCGAATGGCCGATAACCCGATTTTGTTATCAGCGATAAAGTATCGCGATAAGTTATCGCGATAACGCCCAGCTATGATGGCACCCCCTCAGGCTGTCCCCCCCTTACCACGTCACCGCCTCTCGTTCTTTTTTCGCCCTGGCAGAGGGCGGGCTTGTTCGTTATCTTTGTTATGTTGCCCTTGAGCTGCCTCCCTTGATGTAAGAAAAAAGGCAAGGTAGGAGATTTTGGTACGGGAATGTTCTGAGGAATAATACATTTGTTTATTCCTTCAAGGTTATGACTCACCGGCCCCTTCCCTGCAGACGCCATGCCGCTGCTGCTGCTGCTGCTGGTGGTGGTGGTGGTGGCCTGACAACCTCCTGCTGGCCGCGGTGGTGGTGGTGGTGGTGGTGGTGGTGGTGGCGGCCTAACAACCTCCTGCTGGCCGCGGAGGTGGTGGTGGCCTGAGAACCTCCTGCTGGCCGCGGTGGTGGTGGTGGTGGTGGTGGCCTGAGAACCTCCTGCTGGCCGCGGTGGTGGTGGTGGTGGTGGTGGCCTGAGAACCTCCTGCTGGCCGCGGTGGTGGTGGTGGTGGTGGTGGCCTGACAACCTCCTGCTGGCCGCGGTGGTGGTGGTGGTGGTGGTGGCCTGACAACCTCCTGCTGGCCGCGGTGGTGGTGGTGGTGGTGGTGGCCTGACAACCTCCTGCTGGCCGCGGTGGTGGTGGTGGTGGCCTGACAACCTCCTGCTGGCCGCGGTGGTGGTGGTGGCCTGACAACCTCCTGCTGGCCGCCGTGGTGGTGGTGGTGGTGGTGGCCTGACAACCTCCTGCTGGCCGCGGTGGTGGTGGTGGTGGTGGTGGCCTGACAACCTCCTGCTGGCCGCGGTGGTGGTGGTGGTGGTGGCCTGACAACCTCCTGCTGGCCGCGGTGGTGGTGGCCTGACAACCTCCTGCTGGCCGCGGTGGTGGTGGTTGTGGCCTGACAACCTCCTGCTGGCCGCGGTGGTGGTGGTGGTGGTGGTGGCCTGACAACCTCCTGCTGGCCGCGGTGGTGGTGGTGGTGGTGGTGGCCTGACAACCTCCTGCTGGCCGCGGTGGTGGTGGTGGTGGTGGTGGCCTGACAACCTCCTGCTGGCCGCGGTGGTGGTGGTGGTGGTGGTGGTGGCCTGACAACCTCCTGCTGGCCGCGGTGGGGGTGGTGGTGGTGGTGGCCTGACAACCTCCTGCTGGCCGCGGTGGTGGTGGTGGTGGTGGCCTGACAACCTCCTGCTGGCTGCGGTGGTGGTGGTGGTGGCCTGACAACCTCCTGCTGGCCGCGGTGGTGGTGGTGGTGGTGGCCTGACAACCTCCTGCTGGCTGCGGTGGTGTTGGTGGTGGTGGTGGTGGTGGTGGTGGTGGCCTGACAACCTCCTGCAGGCCGGTGGTGGTGGTGGTGGTGGTGGTGGTGGTGGCCTGACAACCTCCAGCTGGCCGCGGAGGTGGTGGTGGTGGTGGTGGCCTGACAACCTCCTGCTGGGCGGCGGTGGTGGTGGTGGGGGTGGTGGCCGGACATCCTCCTGCTGGCCGCGGTGGTGGTGGTGGCCTGACAACCTCCTGCTGGCCGCGGTGGTGGTGGTGGTGGCCTGACAACCTCCTGCTGGCCGCGGTGGTGGTGGTGGTGGTGGTGGCCTGACAACCTCCTGCTGGCCGCGGTGGTGGTGGTGGTGGTGGTGGTGGCCTGACAACCTCCTGCTGGCCGCGGTGGTGGTGGTGGTGGCCTGACAACCTCCTGCTGGCGGCGGGGGTGGTGGAGGTGGCCTGACAACCTCCTGCTGGCCGCGGTGGCGGTGGTGGTGGCCTGACAACCTCCTGCTGGCCGCGGTGGTGGTGGTGGTGGCCTGACAACCTCCTGCTGGCCGCGGTGGTGGTGGTGGTGGCCTGACAACCTCCTGCTGGCCGCGGTGGTGGTGGTGGTGGTGGTGGCCTGACAACCTCCTGCTGGCCGCGGTGGTGGTGGTGGTGGTGGTGGTGGTTGTGGTGGTGGCCTGACAACCTGCTGCTGGCTGCGGTGGTGGTGGGGGTGGGGGCCGGCCAACCTCCTGCTGGGGGCGGGGGTGGTGGTGGTGGTGGTGGCCTGACAACCTCCTGCTGGCCGCGGTGGTGGTGGTGGTGGCCTGACAACCTCCTGCTGGCCGCGGTGGTGGTGGTGGTGGCCTGACAACCTCCTGCTGGCCGCGGTGGTGGTGGTGGGGGTGGCCGGACAACCTCCTGCTGGCCGCGGTGGTGGTGGTGGTGGCCTGACAACCTCCTGCTGGCCGCGGTGGTGGTGGTGGTGGCCTGACAACCTCCTGCTGGCCGCGGTGGTGGTGGTGGTGGCCTGACAACCTCCTGCTGGCCGCGGTGGTGGTGGTGGTGGTGGTGGCCTGACAACCTCCTGC
>NW_026111678.1:245000-247500 GCF_024679095.1 Eriocheir sinensis
TCGGTCACCATACCCCCCCACCATACCCCTCTCCGTAGCCACCTCTAATCCCCCTCACACAATTTACTGGCCCAATTAACCCACTGTGCGACACCCCATATGACCCATTTCCGACACCCACCCACTCCCATTTCCTCGGTCACCATATCCCTCTCCGTAGCCACCCCTAACCCCCCTCACACAATTTATTGGCCCCATTAACCCACTCTTTGACACTCCACATGGCCCATTTCCGTTACCCACCCACTCCCATTTCCTCACTCACCATACCCCCATACCCCCTCCGTAGCCACTTCTAACCCCCCTCACACAATTTACTGACCCCACTAACCCACTATGCGACACCCCACACGACCCATTTCTGAGACCCAACCACTCCCATTTCCACGGTCACCATACCCCCCATACCCCTGTCCTTGGCCACCTCTAACCTCCCTCACACAATTTACTGACCCCATTAACCCACTGTTCGAAACTCCACACAGCCCATTTCTGTTACCCACCCACTCCTATTTCCTCGGTCACCATACCCCCCCCATACCCCTCTCCGTAGCCACCTCTAATCCCCCTCACACAATTTGCTGGCCCCATTAACCCACTATGCGACACCCCATATGACCCATTTCTGACACCCACCCACTCCCATTTCCTTGGTCTCCATACCCCTCTCCGTAGCCACCCCTAACCCCCCTCACACAATTTATTAGCCCCATTAACCCACTGTTTGACACTCCACATGGCCCATTTCCGATACCCACCCACTCCCATTTCCTCACTCACCATACCCCCCCCATACCCCCTTCGTAGCCACCTCTAACCCCCCTCACACAATTTACTGACCTCACTAACCCACTACGCGACACCCCACACGACCCATTTCCGAGACCTATCCACTCCCATTTCCTCGGTCACCATACCCCCCCCCATACCCCCCTCCGTAGCCACCTCAAACCCCCCTCACACAATTTACTGACTCCATTAACCCACTGTTCAACACTTCACACGGCCCATTTCCGACACCCACCCACTCCCATTTCCGCGGCATCCTTGACTGACCCCATAGCATCGGTCGGCCCGGGGTGGACGTCCATGTGAAGCACGAGGGCGACCCGGCGGTGGTGTGCCTGGCCTTCCTGATCAACGAGGGCGGCCTGGTCAGCGCCACAGGGGATGATTCTTTGCACCTGTGGAATATACAGCAGAAGACACCGCAGATTGTACACTCACTCAAGTTCCAGAGGGAGAGGTGAGGAAGGGATGGGATGGGATGGGAATGGATGGGGTGGTATGGGAAGCAATTGGAAGGGATGGGATGGGAAGGGAAAGGATGGGATAAGAAGGGAAGGGATGGGAGTGGGAAGGGAACGGAAAGGATGGGAACGGAATGGAACAGAAGGGAAGGGATGGGATAGGAAGGGATAGGAAAGGAACGGAAGGGATGGGATAGGAAGGGAACGGAAGGAAAGGAATGGGAAAGGAACGGAAGGGAAGGGACAGGAAGTGAAGGGTTGGGAATGGAAGGGAAGGGAAGGAAAGGAGTGGGAATGGAAGGGATGGGAAGGGTCGGTTAGGTAAGGTAAAGGAAGGGAAGGGATGGGACAGGACAGGATGGGAAGGGAAGGGATGGGACAGGACAGGATGGGAAGGAAAGGAAAGGGAAGGGATGGGACAGGACAGGATGGGAAGGGATGGGACAGGACAGGATGGGAAGGGAAGGGATGGGACAGGACAGGATGGGAAGGAAAGGAAAGGGAAGGGATGGGACAGGACAGGATGGGAAGGGATGGGACAGGACTGGATGGGAAGGGAAGGGAAGGTTAGGTCAGGGAACGGAACGGAACAGAAGGGAAGAAAAATTAAAAACACTCCACCATTTCCACCACGCACCCCCCCATACCACTAACCCCCCCCTTCTCTTCCACCCAACCCCCCCCAGGATCACCACGCTCCACCTGCCCTTCCAAAGTCGCTGGCTGTACCTTGGGACGGAGCGCGGCAACATCCACATTGTCAACATTGAGAGCTTCACCCTCAGCGGCTACACCATCAACTGGAACAAGGCTATTGAGCTGTGAGTAGGCCTAATAGGAGTGTGACTATTGTGTTTAGGAGTGGTGTTAGGCGACTATTTGACACCCCACACGGATAGTTTCTGCTACCCCACCTATTGCTACTATTACTATTACTACTGCTACTACTACCATTACGTTCTCTGGGGCTAGTAGGAGTGTGACTATTGGTTTTAGGAGTGGTGTTAGGCGACTATTTGACACCCCACATGGATAGTTTCTACTACCCCACCTATTGCTACTATTACTACTACTACTGCTACTACTACTACCATCATTGCCTTCTCTGGGGCTAGTAGGAGTGTGACTATTGGTTTTAGGAGTGGTGTTAGGCGACTATTTGACACCCCACATGGATAGTTTCTGCTACCCCACCTATTGGTACTATTACTACTACTACTATTACTACCATCATTGCCTTCTCTAGGCCT
>NW_026111678.1:267500-405886 GCF_024679095.1 Eriocheir sinensis
ACTCTTTTCAGTGAGTGACTAAGAGAACTGTGTCAAGTAAACCTGTTTTTCGTGTTTTATTTAGTGAGGAGCAAAATTTGTTCTTCCCAAGCCAATGAACAACTAATAAGAAACAAAACACACATCGATACGCCATGCAGAGGAAGCAGAGTGTGGAGTATGCATCTCACCTTTGTGTGTGTGTGTGGGGGGTGGGGACTTCAAATGCACAGCTGTCCTGGACAGAGTGGAGTAAGGCTCTTCGTCTCATCAACTGCCCTCCTCTTGCTGACAGTCTTCTGCCTCTTAAATTCCGCCGCCATGTTGCCTCTCTTTCTTTATCGATATTTTCACGCTGACTGCTATTCTGTTGTTACACACTGAATCCCCCCCCCCCCCCCCCTCCCGCTGCACCGCTGCACAGGACTTTCTACTCATGCTCATCCCTATACTGTCCAAATCCCTTATGCAAGAGTCATCCAGCATCTTCACTCCTTCATCCTCACGCTGGTAAACTCTGGAACAATCTTCCTTCATCTGTACTTCCTTCTGCCTGCGACTTGAACTCTTTCAAGGTGAAAGTATCTTGACGCCTCTCCTCCCGAAGTTGGCCTCTCTTTCGGCCACTGCAAAAAAGTCAAATAACGCCAAAAAGTGATGTTTTGTGGGACATCTGGAGACAGGTAACGAGAGTGTTTTACCTAGCCGAATAAAAAGCTCGTCGTTAGGGCATTGAAAAATTCAGTAAGTTAATACACTCGTAAGGAGATGTTTTAGTTCATTCGTAACTCTGCCATTCCGCAAGAGTCTGCCTTAAAATGGTCCCTCACGATAGGGGACATTGATACACTTCTGGCCCAGGACCTCAATGTTACTGTGTCCAGGAGAAGGAACTGGCAGAGGGAGGGAGAGAGGGAGAGGGAGAGGGAGAGGGCGGAGGAGTAAAGAAATGAAATAACTAAAGGAGCTGAAGAAGGGAGGATTTCTCCAGAGTCTGCCTTAAAATGGTCCACGTCACTGTAGGAGAGACGGACATATTTCTGGCCAGGACTTCAGTATTACTTTGTCCACGAGAAAGGACTGGCAGAGATAGAGAGAGACTCTCTCTCTCTCTCTCTCTCTCTCTCTCTCTCTCTCTCTCTCTCTCTCTCTCTCTCTGGAACAATCTTCCTTCATCTGACTTCCTTCTGCCTGCGACTTGAACTCTTTCAAGGTGGTGAAAGTATCTTGACGCCTCTGGTGGTGAGGGGGCGTCGCGGTGGTGGTGGTGAGGCGATCAGCGGTGGTGGTGAGAGCGATCAGCGGTGGTGGTGAGGGCGATCCAGCGGTGGTGGTGAAGAGGCGATCGCGGTGAGTGGTGAGGGTGACGATCAGCGGTGGTGGTGAGAGGCGTCCAGCGGTGGTGGTGAGGGCGATCCAGCGGTGGTGGTGGTGAGAACGATCCATGGTGGTGGTGAGGCGATCAGCGGTGGTGGTGAGAACTGATCCAGCGGTGGTGGTGAGGGGCAATCCAGCGGTGTGGTGGTGAGAGCGATCCAGCAGTGGTGGTGAGAAGAACGATCCAGCGGTGGTGGTGAGGGGCGATCCAGCGGTGAGTGGTGAGAGAAAGACGCGATCAGCGGTGGTGGTGAGGGCGATCAGCGGTGGTGGTGAGGGCGATCAACCGGTGAGTGGTGAGGCGATCAGCGGTGGTGGTGAGAGCGATCAGCGGTGGTGGTGAGGGGCTGATCCCAGCAGTGGTGGTTGGGGGCGATCCTTCGGTGGTGGTGAAGAGAACGATCAGCGGTGGTGGTGAGGCGATCCAGCGGTGGTGGTGAGGAGGCGATCCAGCGGTGGTGGTGAGGGCGATCCAGCGGTGGTGTGAGGCGATCAACGGTGGTGGTGAGGCGATCCAGCGGTGGTGGTGAGAACGTCCAGCGGTGAGTGGTGGTGAGGGGGCGATCCAGCGGTGGTGGTGAGGGGCGATCCAGCGGTGGTGTTGAGGGGCGATCCAGCGGTGGTGGTGAAGAAAGGGCGATCCAGCAGTGGTGGCGAGGGGGCGATCAGCGGTGGTGGTGAGGAGGCTGATCCAGCGGTGGTGGTGAGGGGCGTCCAGCGGTGGTGGTGAGGGCGATCCAGCGGTGGTGGTGAGAGAAGGGCGATCAGCGGTGGTGTGAGGTGGGCGATCCAGCGTTAATTGAGTGAGAAGGGCGATCAGCAGTGGTGGTGGGGGGCGATCCAGCGGTGGCGGTGGTGAGGGGGGCGATCCAGCGGTGAGTGGTGAGGGGGCGATCAACGGTGGTGGTGAGAGGCGATCAGCGGTGGTGGTGGCGAGAACGATCAGCGAAGTGGTAGTGAAGGCCGATCCAGCGGTGGTGGCGAGGAGACGGTGCAGCGGTGGTGGTGAGGGCGTTGCAGCGGTGTGGTGGTGATGGGGGCAGTGCAGTGGTGGTGGTGAAAGGGGGCGGTGAAGCAGGGGGGGGCGGGGGCGGTCCAGCGGTGGTGGTGAGGGGGCGATCCGGCACGGTGGTGGTGAGAGACTGATCCAGCGGTGGTGGTGAAGGGGGCGATCAGCGGTGGTGGTGAAGACGTCCAGCGGTGGTGGTGGTGAGGGGGCGATCCAGCGGTGGTGGTGAAGAAGAACGATCCAGCGGTGTTGGTGGTGAGAGGCGATCCAGCGGTGGTGGTGAGAGACGATCGCCGGTGGTGGTGAGGCGATCAGCGTGTTGAGAGGCGATCCAGCGGTGAGTGGTGAAGGCGCGATCAGCGAAATTGGTGGTGAAACGATCAGCGGTGGTGGTGAAGGGCGATCAGCGGTGGTGGTGAGGGCGATCCAGCGGTGGTGGTGAGGGGCGATCCGCGGTGGTGGTGAAGAACTGATCAGCGGTGGTGAGGCGAGGGGCGTCCAGCGGTGGTGGCGTGAAGCGTCCAGCAGTGGTGGTGAGAGAAGAGCGATCCAGCAGTGGTGAGTGAGAGGCGATCCATGGTGGTGGTGGTGAGGGGCGAATCAGCAGTAGTGGTGAGGGCAATCCAGCGGTGAGTGGTGAGGGGCGATCAGCAGTGGTGGTGAAGAAGAACGTCCATGATTGTAGTGTAGTGAGGGCGATCCAGCGGTGGTGGTGAGAGAAGAACGATCAGCAGTGGCGTTGAGGGCGATCAGCAGTGGTGTGGTGGTGAGGGGCTGATCAGCGGTGGTGAGTGGTGAGGGGGCGATCAGCGGTGGTATTGAGAAACGATCCAGCGGTGGTGGTGAGGGCGATCAGCAGTGGTAGTGAAGGGCGATCCAGCGGTGGTGGGGGCGGTGTGGTGGTGTTGGGGGGCGTTGCAGCGGTGGTGGTGATGAAGTGATCAGCAGCGGTTTTGGTGAGGGGGCGATGCAGTGGTGGTGGTGAAAGGCGGTGAAGCGGGGGTGAGGGTGCAGCAGTGGTGATGTTGAGAGCGGTGGTGGTGGTGGTGAGAGGGGCGGTGAAGCAGAGGTGGGAAATTACATGGTGAGTGGTGAGAACTGGTGGTGATGGTGGTGAGAGGGAGGCAGGGGGGTGGTGAGAGTGCAGCAGTGATGGTGAGGCAGTGCAGTGGTGGTGAGGTGGGAGGGCGGTCAGTGGTGGTGATGGAGGCATTTGCCCAGTGAGTGGTGTTGAGGGGCAATCAGGGTGGTGTGCAGGGGCAGTGCAGCGGTGTGAGTGGTGAGGGCGATGCAGCGGTGGTGGTGAGGGGGCGATCTGGCAGTGTTGGTGAGGGAGGACAGGTGCAGCAGTGGTGGTGAGGAGGCAGTGCAGCGGTGGTGGTGAGGGGTGGCGGTCCAGTGGTGGAAGTGATGATGGGGCAGTGCAGCAGTGAGTGGTGAGATAGAGAAGCTCTGGCCTCCCAGCTAACCCAAGACACTGGAGCACATAATGATCAGAGAGAGGGAAGGAGAGGCAGGAGTTCACACAAGGCACTGGCTGTCAGCTAATTGCTATCAATCTATCAATCAATTTCTTGGGATTTCACACATTATTAAAGTTAAGTTTTCCATAACTACATACTATATTTTTTTTCATCTTTGTCTTTATAAACCAGCACAGTTCAGTTTAGCTTTAATTTATTCGTGTCCTTACAATTATTTTCGTTTATATTTTTGTTCCTCGTAACAATTACCATTTCTTCAGCCATTTCTGGAACTTGATTTTGCTCCAAGGACCCAGATACTTCCAGGCAGTGACTTTCATGCAGCGCTGCTGAACATACTAATCCTGCGAGGATGCTCCGTTTGGTGACATTAAGGCAATCTTGGTCTTGTATGACTTTCAGGACGTATACCTACGCAGTATATAAATAAATGTGATAATTTCTGTCCGAAGATCTTTATATTTAGTATAGTTATTCATTACACCGAAATGGACAACCTACATAAACGGGCGACTGAACAGTTTTCTACGATATATCCGCCGCATCCTTGGCATCAGCTGGGGCGACAGATGCAGCATGGGGTTATCAGGCGCCGGCCTCCCACCATGCCACACGATGCTCAGGCAACGTTCGCTAGATCGACCACGTACGCCATGTGGAGGATGGTCGAATCTGAGACATCCTCTACAGTGAACTTGCTTTTGCTCTGGCAAAAGGCCTCGAGGCCGCCTCAGTAAAGGTGTCTGCAGAAGCACAGCATGAAGGCTCTGGACATCGACCATAGAGAAATGGAACATTGCAGCGACCGCAACAGCTGGTGCGGCCTCCACACAACGCTGAAGGAAGGCGAGGACAAAGATCACGATCTGACCCTCGAAAAAAGAGCCAAACAAAAGGAAAACAAACACAATTGACATACAACACGACCAACCATCTACTCCGTGTGCGGTAGACGCTGCCACTCCGTCATTCTACACCCAAGACGACATAATGATTCTTACAGCACCACGAACTCCTGAGCAGTATCCATGGTCGACTCCGACCATTAGAGCCTACTACTACTATACACAACAAAAATGCATCTCTTAAATTCACACCTCCTTCTACCTTCATCATTTCTACTAAGATGAGTGAGATAGATTTGAGGATTGCTCCAGTTGATACAAATACGGCTGGAGTTTAAAGCTAATAGTTAACCGTTTTAAAGACAGAAAGCAGAAGGTGAATGAATCACAGTGCTTACAGGTAGTATTGTGGGCAAAACAACATTGGATTGCAAAAGTTTAATCGTACCTAACTAGGAATAGATAGAAGTATGTAGATCATTTCCCTACCTACTAACTTCTCCAAGTAGTATGAGAGAGAGAGAGAGAGACGGGAAGAGGAGACCAGAGAGAGAAGAAGAGAGGAGAGGCGGGAAGGCCGAGGCGACGTCATTGAGGTCAGGAGGAGCAAGTTGAACCAGCTGGCCAGTGGGGGTAGGAGTGAGATGCGGCCGGGCTGCCTGTGCAGCAGAACTGCTCCAATGTGCGTTCTAAGCCTCTCATCTCCCTCTTACTCCTCTTTATCTTACTCCTCCCTACTCTTTCTCCTCCTCTTCTCCTCCTCCTTATATCCTCTTTCCCCTCCTCTCCTTTCTCCTCTCCTTATCTGTCTTATATCCCTTCCCAGAACTTCCTCTCTCTCTCTTCTCTCTATCTCTCTTCTTCCTTCTCTCTGCCTCTCTTCCTCTTCTGCCCTCTACTCCCTCCTCCCTCTAGTGTGTTGGTGGTGTTGGTGTCAATTTGGCGGTATTCTTATCGTCAGAAGGCATATCCTAGTAGCGATAAAGGTTATGTTAACAAACCTATCACCGGACATTTCTTCTATCACTCTTTGTGTATCATCATTATAAACTCGCGTTTCTTTATGTAATATATGTGGCTGACTTCTTGTTTCCTGCCTAATTCATGTTCACTACTGCGTGGTTCAAATCTTCCTTCCTTAAATCTCTTCCTGATAAACTCTAGAGAGAGGGTTAGTCTTTCCTGTTCTTTTGTGTGTTTCTGTTTTCGTCTTTATATTGGGTGGTCTTTTCTGTTCACTGGCCTTGATATTTTGGAAGCTGTTTTCCTGTTCGTTCTGTTCATTGGAGTTGATAAATCTATTTTCTGGTTTTTCTTGCTGATAGGATTAATCTATTTCTTCCCCTTTCTTGTGTGTCAGAGTCAGTTGTTTCCTTTTTTGCATGATGGTCGTCTGTTTTCCTGATGTTTTTAGGTAGTGCTCGTCTTCATAAATATTTTGTGTATAGTATGTAACCATTTCTCCTGCATATCGTTGGAGTTAGTGTAGATGCTGTATCCTATCTATCTAACTCTCCGTCTGTCTATATCGATGACAGTCTGTCTATCTATCTACTTTCTGTCTGTCTCATCTCTGAAGCAAGACAGTGGGTCCCGCTATAGCAGCATTCTGCGTCTTAACTTACTCAATAAAAAGAGACAAACAGCTCGGCGTAATCAACGCCGTTTTCCCTCCTGGCGAGAAGCTAGTCTCTCTCAGACTCTACCATTGGGGCCAATGATAAAAGTTTCAACCGTTCTTTATGTTTATGTTCTCTCTCTCTCTCTCTCTCTCTCTCTCTCTCTCTCTCTCTCTCTCTCTCTCTCTCTCTCTCTCTCTCTCTCTCTCTCCTCTCTCTCTCTCTCTCTCTCTCTCTCTCTCTCTCAATTCACTCTCTCCAATTCATCCCCCTCCCCTCCCTTTCCCGCCAACAGCAATCAACAGCCTCGCTCCCCAATCAGTCCTCGCTTGCTGTGATCGACTCAACTTCAGTTGGGTCATACCTTCCCATACTTTCCAGTCCTGTGTGATCAGGCCCAGCGTCCACCCATCAGCAGAAAAGGTGTGTTCAGGTAAGAGGAGGGGAGGCGAAGGAAGGAGGAAGGAAACATTTGGTACAAACATTTGAATAAACATTTCGAAACATTTCAATATACTTGCAATTCTTATACCATTGTTTCGATATAACATAGATTAGTTGTGCAAGTAACCACATAAAGGCAAGAGCTTTGGGGCAACAATTGGTATGTGATATAAATTCTATTTTTCTGGACAAGTATAGTCTACTAAATTTCTATTTAAGTAACATTAGACAGAAGTATTCAAAATAATAATCTAACAATACTAGTATTAACATATTAAATAATATCAGATTTCAGTAAACTGGACAATAAATTCTCATCTCTTGGCTATTACTTTAAAATTACAGGCTCACGGTGTGGATGGGAAACTTTTGGACTGGATCAGGGCGATGACGTGGTAGGGACAGAGGGGTGCAAATCAATGGTGAAAATCTGAATGGGGCAGTGTTACAGTGAGTCCCTCAAGGTCGGTGCTGGGTCCTCTACGCTATTATCTACATCAATGACTTGGACATAAGGAGTGGTAGTGATGTCAGCAGTTCGCAGATGATACCAGATCGATGAGTAATCAATCGAACGGGAACTAACGTTCTCAGGATGAGCTTGACACACTATATGATTGAACTGAAATGTGAATGGAATTCAATGTCAGGAAGTGTAGCATTTTGGTGTAGGTAAGGAATAACCCTCACACAATTACTCCTTAAATGACTATCTTCTAAACAGGGTCTGAGCGTGAGAGGGACTTAGGAATTAACTAAGTGGTATATTATCGTCCTAAGAACAGTACATTCGGAGCTAAAAATCAGACAGAGCATGAAATTATGGCTTCATCTCTAGGGCGTAAGCAATAAGACACTGAAGTCATCCTCAAACTTTACTTAGCACTAGTTGGACACCATCTCGATTATGCAGTTCAGTTCTGGTCCCCTACTAGAATGAATATCAAGATGTTTGAATCTGTGAGGAGGATGACAAAGATGATTCAGAGGGTGAAACTTGCCTTATGAAGACAGGCTGGAAACATTTAATCTACACTCTCTAAAGGCGAGAGTTTGAGACTTGGTGAAATGGATGAAGGCTTTAATAAAGGGGATGTAATGAGATTTTTATAGTAAAAGAGCCGGGCAGGACATGTAATGGTTTAAGTTAGACAAATTCAGATTCAACAAAGACAAAGCAGGTGGCTCACCTAATGAAGTGGTGGACAGATAGACAGGCTTGGAGCCATGTTGTGGGTGCCAATACCATTGATACATTCAAGAGAGGATTAGATAAGACTGGATAATTTGAGGTAAAAGTGGGGTTGAGTGTGGGGTTTGTAATATAGGCCAACCTGCCTCTTGCAGACTCCTTACATTGTATGTTCTATGTTCATAACATCATGATAATACCATTTATATATAAAAAAACAATGTAATATAATAATAATAATAATATATAATAATAGCATATATGTAATAATAATAATAATAATAATATGTAATAATAATAGTATTAATAGTAATTAATAAATAAAACATATTACATTATATACTTTTTGTGACATTGAATAAAGAATATATGCAGCTTCTATTATTGCAGATAGTATTGACACACCGATGATTTTAAAGGAATTTAGGTTTGGAAGGTTATGTGTTGGTATTAGGTTCATAGTTTGATGCATTACTGCAGTGGGAGTGTTGATGGGGACAAGGGCGTGTGGGTACATTTTAGGAAATTATTGGCATAATTTTTGAGTGTGATAGCTATGAATTGGGATTTGCGATAACATGGTATGCTCACTTTTTGTTTTATATATACAATTATAAAATATCCTTATCGGTTTATTTAAACTGAAAGTGTGTTAAGTATTTATTTCCTTATATGGAGAGTGATGAAGTGTGCATGTGTTAGCTGTTTATGGCTCTTATTATTTTCTTTAATCGGAAAATGGGTAACAGATGGGTCAAGGGTGATATTACACCAAATAGGTATGCAGTAACTTGAATAGTGGGTATGAGCATCATATATGATTTCAAACAACTTCAGGCATGTGATCTCTAATTTTTATAGAAGAAACTACTCCTAGATGGTTTCAAGCACATGTTGATATATAAAGTTTGAAATGTTGAAGTGAGTCATCCAAAGTGATCCTAATTGTATGTAGGTTGTTCTTTACTGTTATACTGTAATTATAAAATAATGGAAGTGAAGTTATTGTATGTTTGTTGGTGAAATAGCATATATTAGGGTTTTATTTGATTTTACTGGTAATCTATTGCTCCACCATTTATAGAAGATATCCCATTTCCGTCTTGGCTTTATAGCCTGCATAACGATTCAGGTCTTCCTTACCAGTTATATATAGAGTTCAATCGTCGGCAAATAATAAGTTTTAATTTTGAATATAATAACAGGTAAGTCATTAATATAAGTGAAATAGTGGACCTAGAACACTTCCCTGTGGTATTCCTGTTTAATAAATACCGTGGTGTGGAGGGTAGATCGAGCAATTTAGTGGATTGAGTTATGTTTATCAAGTAGTCTCTAGACAATCGCTGTAGTCCCTCCCCTGCCGTAATGATATAATTTTTCAATAAAATGTCTTGTGAACGGTGACAAATACTTTTGAAATCTATATAGATACTTAATAAGAAATTTTTTTAATCTAGTGTAGAAATTAGATTTTATCACTAGTACTTAAAAGCATTAAATGTACTTAACCCTTGTCTGAAACCGTATTGATATGGGTCCTCTTTGACTTATTCTCTAAGGAAATTTACCAGAACAACTAAGTATTTTTTCAGATATTTTGAAAATACATTTAAAGAGATTGGTCTGTGATTGGTCTAAAAAGATCTTTATAGCCTTTTGTAAATTGATTACATTATATGTTTTAGACATTGTAGAGTTACCATAGAATATAAGTTAGCTAAATAGAATTGATAAAAGAGTATGGCTAGTTGGTATTTTTTTTTTATAGGAATACAAATTTAATTTATACCGGCTTTTTGTGTTTTTAGGTTGTGATATAACGATTACCTCTTGGGGAGGTCAATATGAGGACACCATAGATGTTACTTGGATATGTTGGGAGAAAGCTAATAGGGTCAATATTAGCTGGTGGAATGTTACTATGGGTGAAGATTTTGATACTTCTCACATAGTAATTCATTAAATCTTGATTATTTCATCCTGAACGTGCTTTATTGTTATAGAGTAATTTAGATAAGTTCTATTGTGATTGTTTTTCGTCATTAATAGCTTTCTATATACTTTTGTATTGTTTTAGTTGTAAATGTATTCATATAATATGATCTGCTTGATTACTTATCGTTGTTGTGTTGACATATCTCGATACTTCTTATAATACTCTTGAATATATATTTAATTTATGATCTTGTACAAATTGTTTTAGTTTTAATGAATTTAAGATAGCAATGACGATTTAAAGACTATTAAACATTTCCTGATATTTCATTTTGTTTTATGAAGCATTCTCAATCAGGTCTTGAATTTTTTTGACGAATCAACACAATTTAAGTTAACATCTTATATAAAGATAGATGATCTTGCCAGCATATAGGTTTAGTTTAATTGAAACACTTCTTTGAATTATTAGATATGTCTAGGATTTTTTCTTATAAATTTCCTGATTTGCTTTAGGTTAATATATTTAAAATGTTGGGAGATGATCTGAGATGGGAAGATGCAAAATAGCAATGTAACTGAACAGACAGACAGACAAATAGACAGACGCCAGAAATAGACAGACAAGAAGACAGACGAACTGAAAGACAGTCAGACAGACAGAAATAGACAGACAGACAGACCAGAAAAGACAGACAGACAGAAATAGACGAACAGAAAGAAAGTCAGACAGACATAAATAGACAGACAGACAGACAGACAGACAGACAGACAGACAGACAGACAGAAATAGACAGACAGAAAGACAGTCAGACAGACAGAAATAGACAGACAGACAGACAGACAGACAGAAATAGACAGACTGACAAAAATAGACAGACAGAAAGACAGTCAGACAGACAGACAGAAAGACAGTCAGACAGACAGAAATAGACAGACAGACAGACAGACAGACAGACAGACTGAAATAGACAGACAGACAGACAGACAGACAGACAGAAATAGACAGACAGACAGGCAGAAATAGACAGACAGACAGAAATAGACAGACAGACAGACGGTAGGTAGGAAGACACCTACCGAACGGGCGCAAGCCACTCCCGGTGAGGTATATATGGGAGGTGAGAAGGGAGCTGAAGCCCTCCAAAGACCCTTCCCATGTCCTCACTAACCGTTTCCCTATTGTCTCACCAACACCGGAGAGTAGTTCAGCATGCTCTCTAAAGACAGATCCTCTCTTTATCCACACCACACTACATTCACATAACATATACACCTTTTTCCAAAATTCAAAATTCAAAATGGCTCTATTAAGCCATGCCTCAGGTCCCCCTACAGAGGGACCTAAATTCCCCAGGGAGGACTCCCTTCTGGCTGCCGACCGAGAGGTGTCTTGATAACTCCTCAGGCCTCTTTTCTTCTCAATTTCTGCAACATTCATGGTCTTCGCTCTAATTTTCATTCTGTGGAACATCATCTCTCCTCCTCTAAACCTCACCTTCTCTTCCTTACAGAAACACAGGTTTCTGAGGCTACTGACAGCAATCTCTACTCTGTTCCCTCCTACTATCTCTATCCTAAATTTCAATCCAAAGCTGGATGTTGCGCCTACGTGCGCAACGACATCACTTGCTCTCGTGCCCACGACCTTGACTCTTCTGAATTTTCCACCATCTGGTTAAGACTTCACTGTCATTCTATTACTAAATACATCTGTGCTGTTTATCTCTCACCTAACTCTACCAACTATGTAAAATTCTTTGACTATTTGAATTCTAAAGTGGAGCACATCTTGACCCACTCTCCCTTCGCTGAAATCTCCATCCTAGGAGATTTCAATGTTCCTACCAGCTTTGGCTTTCATCCTCTTTCACAGACCATCCTGGTGAACAAGCCTACAACTTTGCTATCCTCAACGACCTAGAGCAGTTGGTCCAGCACCCTACACGTATTCCTGACCGTCTTGGAGATCGGCCCAACATTCTAGACCTCTTCCTTACCTCAAACCCTTCTGTATTCTGTCAAACTGTTCTCTCCGTTGGGCTCCTCCGATCACAATCTTATTTCTGCATCCTGTCCTATCGCCCTGTACATCCTCTGGACCCACCGAAGAGGCGATGCTTCTGGCATTTTGCTTCAGCTCGGTGGGACGACCTGAGATGTACTTTCCGATTCCCGTGGAATGATTATTGCTTCAGGATAGAGACCCCTCTGTGTGTGCTCAGCGCATCACAGAGGTGATTGTCTCTGGAATGAGCATACATTCCTCGTTCTTTCTCTACTCCTCACGCTAAAAAGCCTTGGTTTAATCACGCTTGCTCTCGTGCTGTCAATGATAGAGGTAGCTCACAAAAGATACCAGAGCCTTCAAACTAATGCTAATTATGAACTTTACATTTCTGCCGAAATCGTGCCAAATCTATTCTCCGACTAACCAAAATTCTTTCATTAATAGAAAATGTCAAAACCTTGCTTTCTCTAACTGTGACTTCTGGCATCTAGCCAAAACATCTCCTCCAACTTCACTTCTTCATCTTTTCCTCCACTCCTCAGTCCTGACGGCAACACTGCCGTCTCATCTATCTCTAAGGCTGAACTCTTCTCTCAAACTTTTTCTAAAAACTCCACTCTGGACGATTCTGGGCATATTCCTCCTACTCATCCCCCCTCTGACTCCTTTGTGCCTGTTATAAAGATTATTAAAAATCATATTTTCTATGACCTCTCTGGCCTCAATCCTCAGAAGGCTTATGGACCTGATGGAGTGCCTCCTATTGTCCTTAAAAACTGTGCCTCCGTGCTGTCACCCTGCCTGGTCAAACTCTTTCGCCTCTGCCTGTCAACATCTACCTTTCCTTCTTGCTGGAAGTATGCCTTCACACAGCCTGTACCTAGAAGGTGACCGCTCCAATCCCTCAAACTACCGTCCTATTGCTTTACTTTCTTGTCTATCTAAAGCTTTTGAATCAATCCTTAACCGTAAGATTCAAAGCACCTTTCCACTTCTGACCTTCTACCTGATCGCCAGTATGGGTTCCGCAAGGCGTTCTACTGGTGATCTCCTAACCTTCTTAACTGACTCTTGGTCATCCTCTCTTAGCCGTTCGGTGAAACTTTTGCTATTGCGCTGGACATATCAAAAGCTTTTGATAGGGTCTGGCACAAATCTTTGCTTTCTAAACTACCCTCCTACGGTTTCTATCCTTCTCTGTACCTTTATCTCCAGTTTCCTTTCTGACCGTTCTATTTCTGCCGTGGTAGACGGTCACTGTTCTTCCTAAATCTATTAACAGTGGTGTCCCACAGGGTTCTGTCCTATCTCCCACTCTTTTTCTGTTGTTCATTGATGATCTTCTTTCCAAAACGAACTGTCCTATCCATTCCTACGCCGATGATTCCACTCTGCATTATTCAACTTCTTTTAATAGAAGACCCACCCTTCAGGAACTTAACGACTCAAGGCTGGGCTGCAGAACGCAACCTCAGACCTTACTATTATTTCCGATTGGGCCAGAAGAACCTGGTGTCCTTCAACGCCTCAAAAACACAGTTTCTCCACCTATCCACTCGACACAATCTTCCAAACAACTATCCCCTATTCTTTGACAACACCCAGCTATCACCTTCCTCAACACTAAACATCCTCGGTCTATCCTTAACTCAAAATCTCAACTGGAAACTTCATATCTCATCTCTTACTAAATCAGCTTCCTCGAGGCTGGGCGTTCTGTACTGTCTCCGCCAGTTCTTCTCCCCTGCACAGTTGCTGTCCATATACAGGGGCCTTGTCCGCCCTCGTATGGAGTATGCATCTCATGTGTGGGGGGGCTCCACTCACACAGCTCTTCTGGACAGAGTGGAGGCAAAGGCTCTTCGTCTCATCAGCTCTCCTCCTCATACTGATAGTCTTCTACCTCTTAAATTCCGCCGCAATGTTGCCTCTCTTTCTATCTTCTATCGATATCTGACTGCTCTTCTGAACTTGCTAACTGCATGCCTCCCCCTCCCGCAGCCCCCTGCACTCGACTTTCTACTCATGCTCATCCCTATACTGTCCAAACCCCTTATGCAAGAGTTAACCAGCATCTTCACTCTTTCATCCCTCACGCTGGTAAACTCTGGAACAATCTTCCTTCATCTGTATTTCCTCCTGCCTACGACTTGAACTCTTTCAAGAGGAGGGTATCAGGACACCTCTCCTCCAGAAACTGACTTATCTTTCGGCCACCTCTTTGGATTCTTTTTAGGAGCAGCGAGTAGCGGGCTTTTTTTTTTTTATTAATGTTTACTTTTTTGTGCCCTTGAGCTGTTTCCTTTGCTGTAAAAAAAAAAAAAAAAAAAAAAGACAGAAAGACAGTCAGACAGACATAAATAGACAGACAGACAGACAGAAAGACAGAAATAGACAGACAGACAGACAGAAAGACAGACAGACAGACAGAAAGACAAACAGATAAACAGACAGAAAGAAAGACAGACACAGACAGATAGACAGATAGAAATAGACAGACACAGAAAGACAGACAGATAAAGAGACAGACAGACAGACAGAAAGAAAGAAAGAGAGACAGACAGATAAACATACAGAAAGAAATACAGACACAGACAGACAGACAGACAGAAATAAACAGACACAGAAAGACAGACAGACAGACAGACAGATAAACAAACAGAGAGACAGACAGAAAGAAAGAAAGAAAGACAGACAGACAGACAGACAGACATACAGATAAACAAACAGAGAGACAGACAGAAAGAAAGAAAGAAAGACAGACAGACAGACAGAAATAGACAGACACAGAAAGACAGACAGACAGACAGACAGACAGATAGACAGACAGACAGACAAACAGACAGACAGGCAGACACAGAAAGACAGACAGACAGACAGACAGACAGATAGACAGACAGACAGACAGACAGACAGACAGACACAGAAAGACAGACAGGCACAGAAAGACAGACACAGACAGACAGATAGACAGACAGACACAGAAAGACAGACAGGCACAGAAAGACAGACACAGAGAGACAGACAGACAGACACAGAAAGACAGACAGGCACAGAAAGACAGACACAGAGAGACAGACAGACAGACACAGAAAGACAGACAGGCATAGAAAGACAGACACAGACAGACAGACAGACACAGAAAGACAGACAGGCACAGAAAGACAGACACAGACAGACAGACAGACACAGAAAGACAGACAGGCACAGAAAGACAGACACAGAGAGACAGACAGACACAGAAAGACAGACAGGCACAGAAAGACAGACACAGACAGACAGACAGTCACAGAAAGACAGACAGGCACAGAAAGACAGACACAGACAGACAGACAGACACAGACAGACAGACAGACACAGAAAGACAGACACAGAGAGACAGACAGACACAGAAAGACAGACAGGCACAGAAAGACAGACACAGACAGACAGACAGACAGAGAAAGACAGACAGGCACAGAAAGACAGACAGACAGACAGACACAGAAAGACAGACAGGCACAGAAAGACAGACACAGACAGACAGACAGACAGACAGACACAGAAAGACAGACAGACACAGAAAGACAGACACAGACAGACAGACAGACACAGAAAGACAGACAGACACAGAAAGACAGACACAGACAGACAGACAGACAGACACAGAAAGACAGACAGGCACAGAAAGACAGACACAGACAGACAGACAGACACAGAAAGACAGACAGTCACAGAAAGACAGACACAGACAGACAGACAGACACAGAAAGACAGACAGGCACAGAAAGACAGACACAGATAGACAGACAGACACAGACAGACAGACAGACAGACACAGAAAGACAGACAGGCACAGAAAGACAGACACAGACAGACAGACAGACACAGAAAGACAGACAGGCACAGAAAGACAGACACAGATAGACAGACAGACACAGAAAGACAGACAGGCACAGAAAGACAGACACAGACAGACAGACAGACAGACACAGAAAGACAGACAGGCACAGAAAGACAGACACAGACAGACAGACAGACAGACACAGAAAGACAGACAGGCACAGAAAGACAGACACAGACAGACAGACAGACACAGAAAGACAGACAGGCACAGAAAGACAGACACAGACAGACAGACAGACAGACAGACACAGAAAGACAGACAGACAGACATACTGACAGACAGAAAGACACACAGAAAGACACACAGACAGACAGACAGACACAGAAAGACAGACAGACAGACAGAGAGAGAGACACACTGACAGACAGAAAGACACACAGAAAGACACACAGACAGACAGGCAGACGTAAAGGAGGGGAAAAAAGAAAAAAAAAGGAATGGAAGAAAGAGAGAAATGAAAAAAGAAACGGAACAAAAGAAGGAGAAGGGAGAGAGAGAAGAAAATAAAGGAAGTGCAAGAGAGAGAGAGAGAGAAGAGAGAGAGAGAGAGAGAGAACAGGCCAGCAGACAGAGGAGGAGGAGGAGAGAATAAGGTCAATCTGTCATAAGGTCGGAAATCCTGCATCTTTTTATAATGAATCTGAACCTTTATCACAGGGTCAGAGCTCCCCGTCCCTCCTCCTCCTCCTCCTCCTCCTCCTCCTGCTCCTTCCTTCATCTGTTTTTTCTACTGAACTGTAAATGTTTTTAGTCATTTTTGTATTTTCTTTTTAATTTTCCGTTGTTTTATCGCTTTGTTGTTGTTCATCAAAAATAGATAAAAGATGAACCAAAAACACCGGGATAAAAGAGAAAAAACAGAAAACAGAAAAAAACAAACAGCTGTTTTTTTTCTGTTTTCTGTTTTTTCTCTTTTATCGCGGTGTTTTTGGTTCATCTTTTATGTTTTTTTTTTTGCGTTTTTTTGTTTGTTTTTTGTTTTTCTATTTTTCTGCAGTTTTTTCGTTTTTTCCCTTTTTTGCGTTTTTTCCTGTTTTTCATTTTTTTCTATTTTTCTGCGGTGTTTTCTTTCATCTGTTTTTTTCTATTTTTCATAGCGTTTTTTTGTTTTTCTATTCTTTTCTATTTTATTGCAGTGTTTTTTGTGTATGTTTGTTTTTCTTTTTCAGTGCGGTGTTTTCTGTTTCTGTTTTCTGTTTTTTTCTTTATTTCTTCTCGGTGTTTTTTTCTTCTTTCATCTTTTTCTTTTTAGCGCGGTGTTTTTGTTTCCGTTTTCTGATCTCAGCGTTTCTTTCTTCTTTCATTTTTGGTTTTTCTTTTTCAGCGCGGTGTTTTTCTGGTTGTTTTCCGTTTTTTTCTCTATTCTCTGTGTTTTTTGCTTCTATCACTTTTTTTAGCGCGGTGTTTTTCTGTTTGTTTTCAGTTTTTTTCTCTATTCTCTGTGTTTTTTGCTTCTATCACTTTTTTTAGCGCGGTGTTTTTCTGTTTGTTTTCAGTTTTTTTCTCTATTCTCGGTTTGTTTTTCTTCTATCACTTTTTTTAACGCGGTGTTTTTCTGTTTGTTTTCCGTTTTTTTCTCTTTTCTGTTTTTTTTTCTTGTTTCACTTTTTTTAGCGCGGTGTTTTTCTGTTTGTTTTCCGTTTTTTTCTCTTTTCTGTTTTTTTTTCTTGTTTCACTTTTTTTAGCGCGGTGTTTTTCTGTTTGTTTTCCGTTTTTTTCTCTATTCTCGGTGTTTTTTTCTTCTTTCACTTTTTTTTAGCGCGGTGTTTTTCTGTATTTGTTTAGTTTTTTTTTAGCGCTGTTTTTTTTAGCACGGTGTTTTTCTCTTTGTTCTCTGTTTTTTTTCTCTATTCTTGTCAGTTGTTTCCCTCTTTCTTTTTTCTTATTTTTTTAGTTTAGTGCGCTGTTTTTCTGTTTTGTTTTCTGTTTTTTTTCTCTATTCTTGGCATTTTTTTTTTAGCGGGGTATTTTGTTTTTGCTTCTGTTTTTTTGTTTTTAGCGCGGTGTTTGTTTTGTTTTTTTCTCTTCTCGGCCATTTTTTTGAGCCGTGTTTTTCTGTTTGTTTTCTGTTTTTTTCTCTATTCTTGTCATTTTTTTTTAGCGGTTTTTATCTTTTTGCTTCTGTTTTTTTTTCTTTTTAGCGCGGTGTTTTTATGTTTGTTTTGTTTTTTCTCTATTTCTTCTCAGCCGTTTTTTTTGAGCGGTGTTTTTCTGTTTGTTTTCTGTTTTTTCTTTTCTATTTCATCTGTCTTTTTTTCTTTTTTCTTTTTTAGCGCGGTGTTTTCTGTTTGTTTTCTATTTTTTTTTCTGTATTTCATCTCGGCCATTTTTTTCGTCTTTCTTTTTTTCATTTTTTTCTTTTTTTAGTGCGGTATATTTGTTTGTTTTCTGTTTTTTTCTCTATTTCTTCTTGGTGTTTTCTTTTTCTTGTTTCTTTTTTCTGTTTTTTTTTTTTTTTTTAGTGCAGTGTTTTACTCTTTGCTTTCTGTTTCTATTTCTCTTCTTGGCGTTTCTTCTTTTTCTGTTTTTTTTCTTTTTTGAGCGTTTTTTTTTCTTTTTGCTTCTTTTTTTTTTCTTTTTTTTAGCGATGTGTTTTTCTGTTTTTGTTTTAACGCGTTTTTTTGTACATTATTCCCATTTATACAATTTTTTTGTTGTGCCAGAGAGAGAGAGAGAGAGAGAGAGAGAGACTCTTTCCCTCAGTCCTCCTAAGCCCGTGGTTCCCAAGCAGGGGTCCATAGAGATTCTAATTATTTTCAAATTTATTATACTGGAATTAGGAGACATGCAGCTCAGAATGATATCGTCACCTTCGTAAACAAACCACCCAAGTCATTGTTTTCTACTGTTCAGGAAATCGCAAAAGAACTCATTATTTCATTTGGCTTAAGATTTAGGCAGAAATGTAAAGCCCAAATCTCAAACCCTGAATGACGAAGGCAGAAGAAAAAGAAAAGAAAAATGAAAGATGAAAAAACGCCGCACTGAAAAAAGGAAAAAAAGAAAAGACAGAAAACCACCGCGCTAAAAAGAAAAAAAAAGAAAAGACAGAAAAACACCGCGCTAAAAAGAACTGTGCCTGGTCTAGAATTCTTCCCTACAGCAATATTTTCGTCTTAAGGAAATGGCCAAGGGAGGGAGGGAGGGAGGGAGAGCTCTTAAACGTATCAGAGTTGTCACAGTTTGTCTTTTTTTTTTTCGTGAATATTGGCCTCCTCCTCCTCCTTTAAGTTTTTCATAACAGCCTCCTTTTCTTTACCTTCCTCTTACTCGTCTCGTTCTCCCTCTTCTTCCTATTCCTCTTCCTCATCCTCCTTTTGAATTATCTCCTCGTCTACAGCTTTCTCCTCCACTTTCTCCTCAGCCACACATTAGTTAACATACAGACAGCTTTGCCTAGAGAGAGTCCTAGTTTGACGTACTGAAGTGAAGAGTAGAGACAACGAAAATGCTCGCTCTCTCTCTCTCTCTCTCTCTCTCTCTCTCTCTCTCTCTCTCTCTCTCTCTCTCTCTCTCTCTCTCTCTCTCTCTCTCTCTCTCTCTCTCTCTCTCTCTCTCTCTCTCTCTCTCTCTCTCTCTCTCTCTCTCTCTCTCTCTCTCACACACACACACACACACACACAGGGACATAGGCAAAAATTGGTTTGCAATCAGGGTGGTGGATGAGTGGAATAAACAACAGTCATGTGGTGAGTGCCAATACAATTGTTACATTTAAAAATGGATTAGATAAATTCATGGACAGCGATATTAGGTGGGGTTAGATACACGGGAGCTACACGGGAGCTTAGGTTCAGAGGAGCTACCTAGCGGCCTCTTGCAGACTCCTATGTTCTTATGTTCACACACACACACACACACACACACACATACAGACTACCACCTCCACTACTACTACTAATAATAATACTTAACTACTTAACTCTCTAACCACCTAACTAATTAACTATGAACGGATAAAAAGGGGAGGAAATAAGGGAATGGAGGGAGGGGGAGGAGGAGGAAGAAGAGAAGGAAAGGAGGGAGGAAGAGGAGGAAGGGAGGGGGAGGAAAAAGAGAGAGGAAGAAGGACTGGCTATTTGCTATCTGGACGTAAAGAGAGGAGGAGGGAAGGTACGTGTGTGTGTGTGTGTGTGTTACCTGCGCTGATAGTCGTGTGAGGTAATTAAGATTTCAACACCTGTCAGTATGAAGTTAATGAACAGTGCAATGATCTTTTTAGTGGTTTGAGGTAAAATTGAATCACCTGTCAGTCTTTGTGTCATTAAGAGCGTATTGGTTGGTTTAGGAGTCGTGTGAGGGAAGACGTAAGTAGTACCTGTCAGTAGTAATTATTGGAACATTAAGGTAGGGTGTAGTTTTGTGACCCTGGTGGCAGTTTGACTCCTCTGTACCGTGAACCTAAGGAAACACACATTTGACAAGGCTTTCCCAGGAGTTGTGGGCATTTCCAGGGGTAGTTTTGTGACCCTGGTGGCAGTTTGACTCCTCTGTACTGTGAACCTAACGAAAAACACATTTGACAAGGCTTTCGTAGGGATTTTGGGCATTTCCAGGGGTAGCTTTGTGACCCTGGTGACAGCCTGATCTTTCCTCTATACCGTGCAATAAGAAAACACACATTGACAAGGCTTCCCTAGTAGTAGTAAGCATTTCCAGGGGTAGTTTTGTGACCCTGGTGGTAGTTTGAACCTTCCTCTGTACTGTGAACCTAAAGAAATACACATTTGACAAGACTTTCCTAGGAGTCATGGGCATTTCCAGGGGTAGTGTTGTGACCTCGGTGGTAGTTTGCCCCCTCCTCTGTACCGTGAACTTAAAAAAAAGGTAAATTTGTAGCACTTCACCAGTCTCGCATTTCCGAACGAAACTAGTTTTTTTCGGTAGTTTTCGACCTGTTTTGAATGAATATGCGTGTCATTTCTATCGCAAATCACGTTTTTTTTACCCCTTCCAACCAAGAGACTAATGATTTGCGATAAAAAATTTAGAGCACATTCATTCAAAACAGACCGAAATCTACCAGAAAAAACTAGTTTCGTCCACACAGGTGCATTTAAACTAAACATAACCCTAACATAACCTAACCTAACCTAAAACTAACCTAACCTAACACTAACCTAACCTAACACTAACCTAACCTAACCTAACCTAACCTAACCTAAAACTAACCTAACCTAACCTAACCTAACCTAACCTAACCTAAAACTAACCTAACCTAACCTAACCTAACCTAACCTAACCTAACCTAACCTAAAACTAACCTAACCTAACCTAACCTGGTAAATTTGTAGCACTTCACCAGTCTCTAGAGCGGTCGTGTGTCACGTCCTGGCCTTGACCCCCTCCTCTCCTCCCTCCGTTATAAATGATTTCCGAGGGGTGTTTATGGGGATGAATTTACTCAGAATGCGGAGCTCTTTCTAATGGTCAGGGTAAGAAAAGCCATCTCTAGACTGGTGTACTCCTACAATAATACCCAAAAAAATATATTTGACAAGGCTTTCGTAGGGATTTTGGGCATTTCCAGGGGTAGTTTTGAGACCCTGGTGGCAGTTTGACTCCTTCTCTGTACCGTGAAACAAAAAAGCACACATTAGACAAGGCTTTCCTAGGAGTTGTGGCCATTTCCAGGGGTAGTTTTGTGACCCTGGTGGTAGTTTGACTCCTCTGTACCGTGAACATAAGGAAACACACATTAGACAAGGCTTTCATAGTTGTGGGCATTTCCAGGGGTTGTGTTGTGACCCTGGTGACAGTTTGACTCCTTCTCTGCACCGTGAGACAAAAAGGCACACATTAGACAAGGCTTTCCTAGGAGTTGTGGGCATTTCCAGAGGTAGTTTTGTGACCCTGGTGGCAGTTTGACTCCTCTGTACCGTGAACCTAAAAGAAAAGAAAAAAACATTTGACAAGACTTTCCTAGGAGTCATGGGCATTTCCAGGGGTAGTGTTGTGACCTCGGTGGTAATGCAAGATGGCGCCACTATAAACACTCGCCTGCGCCAGAACGGGCTGGGTCGACCATCAGGCCCCACCTGGAAGAAGCCTCGGGTCGACCATCAGGCCCCACCAGGAAGATGTCTACCGGCGCAACAGGCAACGACGTAAAAAAAAAAAATAAATAAATAAAATATAAAAAAAAAAAAAAAAAATTCAGGGGTAGTGTTGTGACCTCGGTGGTAGTTTGACCCCTCCTCTGTACCGTGAACCTAAAAAAGATATATTTGACAAGGCTTTCGTCGGAGTTGTGGGCATTTCCAGGGGTAGTTTTATGACCCTAGTGGCAGTTTGACCCTTCCTCTGTACCGTCAACCGAAAAAAAAAAATATTGACAAGGCTTTCGTAGGAGTCATGGGCATTTCCAGGGGTAGTTTTGTGACCCTGGTGGCAGTGTGACCCTTCCTCTGTACTTTGAGCCTAAAAAATCACTAACGGAAACCCGATTGGGCTCTATTTTGCCCTTTGGAAATAGTTCACTTGAGGGGAAAATAGTTACACGTGGTTACCTTGTTCACGTGTATAGCCTGTGTTGATTAGGTGCGCGAGGCCTCAGTGCTCATCTCCGGGGTAATAATAGATAGTGGTTACCTTGTTCACGTGTATAGCCTGTGTTGATTAGGTGCGCGTGGCTTCATTGCTCATCTCCGGGGTAATAATAGATAGTGGTTACCTTGTTCACGTGCATAGCCTGTGTTGATTAGGTGCGCGAGGCCTCAGTGCTCATCTCCGGGGTAATAATAGATAGTGGTTACCTTGTTCACGTGTATAGCCTGTGTTGATTAGGGGGAGTAGTCTAGAGGTGCGCGCGGCCTCAGTGCTCATCTCCGGGGTGAAAACAGATGCAGTGATAACTAGTGATGGGCGATAATTTTTCTTCAGTAATCGATTATTTCCATTACTATTGTGGCCTTTTTGATTACTCTCACCTTAGAATAGATTATACAGTGATTTATTGGTAGTGTATCAGGTATTGTGTTGTGGTTTCTCTCTCTCTCTCTCTCTCTCTCTCTCTCTCTCTCTCTCTCTCTCTCTCTCTCTCTCTCTCTCTCTCTCTCTCTCTCTCTCTCTCTCTCTCTCTCTCTCTCTCTCTCTCTCTCTCTCTCTCTCTCTCTCTCTCTCTCTCTCTCTCTCTCTCTCTCTCTCTCTCTCTCTCTCTCTCTCTCTCTCTCTCTCTCTCTCTCTCTCTCTGTCTCTCTCTCTCTCTCTCTCTCTCTCTCTCTCTCTCTCTCTCTCTCTCTCTCTCTCTCTCTCTCTCTATATATATATATATATATATATATATATATATATATATACCGTCCTCCCATCTCTCCTTCCTTATTTCTATCTTTTCTTCAGTTCTTTCTCTATGTTCCTACTTTCCTCTAATTTTCTTTCTTATTTCTTTGCTTTTCTTGTATTTCTCCTCCCTTGTTATCATTACCTTCAGCTTCCATGACCTGCTCCCCTTCTTCATCTCCCTTTTTAGTCTTGTTTTTCTTCATCTTGTTCTTGTTAGTCTTTCTCTTCCTTCTTTTCCATTTCCTCCTCTTGTTACTGCTCTTTCTCCTTCCTCACCACCATGACCACTACCGCTTCCTCCTCCTCCTCTTCCCTCTCATCCTCCTTCTCCTCCTCCTCCATGAATCTGCCTCCTCGTGTACCTGTCTGCCTGGGTCCTGTCCGCCACTTGTCCGCCCAGGAAAGTGGAGTCGGATTCTACATGAGCAGCTTTCGACTCGTTCCTCGCATAAACGCCTCGATCCCTTTAGATGTGGGAGCTCTCAGCGCGTGTTTCCGGCGGGGGAGGTGATGCGCCGAGCTCGTGGGAGTGGAAGGTTGACTGGATCCAGGCCGACAGAATTATAGAATAATTCTGTCGGCCTGGGACTGGATGTTCTTATGGATATGACTTCGGAGGTGGAGAGGGAGAGAATGGGAGTGTTAGGTGGAAAATTTGTAATCGGGAGAGAAATGGAGAGTGTCTAAGAGAATAAGAACATAAGAATAGAATATGAAGGTAAAATGAGATGATGTCGAAGGGAGGAGGGAAGGAATGAAGGTAGAATGAAAGGATGGGAAGGCGTTAGAGAGTGAGAGGACAGAGAAGGTGGCAGTGATGTAGAGTAAGGAGGAGGAGAAGGAAAAGGAGGAGGCGATGGATGGGACTGAGAGAAGGTAAGGTGATATGCCACGCTTATTATGGTTAGAAAGTGTTATGAAGTGGCGTGAGTCTCCTTTGTTGAATAGGTAAATGTGGAACACCTCTGCCTTGCTCTCCGCATCTAAGGCGATCCAAGATTTGTTTATAAAGAGGAACCACCGGCAAGGGAACATGACATGAGCCTGATTTATATCGTTGCTTAACATCCTCAACGTGGCATCTCTGCGTTGTTTTTTTACGCTCATGAAGGCATATTATTAGTCTTGTGAATGAGATGTGGCTTTGATTTCAATTCTAGTTAGTTGTGGATCATATATGTTTCTTTCTGGGTAATTTAGTGTAAGCAAAGACTACGAAAAGTTTTAAATGGACGTTAGTTAGATTTATGGATATGTCGGGCGGTTAATAAGTACGTAACTTGTTCTGGAGAGCTACTTTTTTTTCTCATGAACTCTTTCTTTTTGGGTGTGGAAGAGAAACTTGTATTTTGTCCTATTTTCCAATTAATGCACTGCGGCCTTTATTGGAATAGCTTAATAACACAAACAAAGAATTTAGCATTGGCCTTTAGAAAAAAATGCATATGAAAACGTAGGAAATTATAATTGAGGTAAGTTAGATCAGACAGGGAGATCAAAAGGAGCCAGGAGGAGGAGGAAGAGGAGGAGGAGAAGATGGAAAAGATGAGTGGAGTGCTGAAGTCAAGGGGGAGCCAAGAGAAGGAGATTGTGTAGCACTGAAGGCGAGTCAGTTGGTCGGCCCCGGAGAGCAAGTAGTCCCGGGCACAACAGGTCTTGACCCCTGACCCTCACGCCGCACCTTATGGCTCTCGGCGCTGCTATCAGGGCCGTCTAATAGGCGCACCTAACAGTACCATAGCCGATCCAGGATTCAGGACGTTTCCTAAGTTAAAGAAGGTAATGTTATACTTGTATTTCGTAAAGAATCCTTATAACCAAAAACAAACTAAAATTATGAGTATTCTTTTTCTTGAACACAACATTCATTAAACAACAGAACAATAATATGAAAATACGTATAGCTAGCGTTGCCAGATTGTCGTACTCAGGGCATAATATTTAACGGTTTCTGACGCCTAACTATTGCCAAGAAACATCAGGATCTTACTCTTTTAACGATAACTATAAATTAGTTTCGTTTTTGGAGCCCAGAAGACAGTTTTGGGGCAGGAAGTCGGGAAATATAATCGGCTGAGTACGACAATCTGGCAATAATCTGTGGCCGAGGCAGCAGCTTGCGGGTGTCAGATACCTGAAATAGCATACTTTTACTGCGTAAAGCAGGTGATGTCACTTATTGTGACTTCGTGAGCTTTCATATTTCTCTATTTGTGTATATTTCATGGTGGCAAAACTTAAATTACTAGTTTCATTTTTACTAGTGACACGAATTTGTGACTGTTTATCACAATAGAATGTCACTCTAATAAGTGAATCAGACTCCACAGAAATGTTACCAGTGTGTGTATGAATGAATACAAAGATAATCACATACTTTGATTTACCTCCAGGATGTCCCGTGGATCAATAATAAATAAAAACAAAATATCCGGCTAAGCTACTCTTTAGCCATTACCTTTAATGGCGCTTAAAAACAGTCCTTCATAAGTTTGTACCCCACATTTGGTGATGTCATAAGAACATAAGAACATAAGAACGCAGGAGTCTGCAATAGGCCGGTAGGCCTGTACGAGGCAGCTCCTTTGACCCTAAGCTCCCGTGTATCTAACCCCACCTAATATCGCTGTCCATGAATTTATCTAGTCTATTTTTGAATGTGACAATTGTATTGGCACTCACCACATGACTGCTAAGCCTATTCCACTCATCCACCACCCTATTAGTAAACCAATTTCTGCCTATGTCCCTGTTGAATCTGAATTTATCCAGTTTAAACCCATTACTTCGTGTCCTACCCAGTTCTCTTACCAACAAAACCTTATGAATGTCTCCCTTAAAGCCCTTCATCCATTTATAAACCTCGATCATGTCTCCACGCACCCTTCGCCTTTATAGAGAATTAAAGTTTAAGAGTGGGAGTGAAAGCAGATTGCAGTGTCGGGAAGGTGTAGCTAATTGTAATACACACACACACACACACACACACACACACACACACACACACACACACACACACACACACACATTCCGAACGCCTCTTTAACTACATATTCATATTTGCTAAATAAAAGAAAAGTGTTTTCAGATATGGTTTTCATACAGTTCTTGGAAGCGTGATAAATTAGCGTAAACATAGGCGTCTCTCTCTCTCTCTCTCTCTCTCTCTCTCTCTCTCTCTCTCTCTCTCTCTCTCTCTCTCTCTCTCTCTCTCTCTCTCTCTCTCTCTCTCTCTCTCTCTCTCTCTCTCTCTCTCTCTCTATCTCTCTCTCTATCTCTCTCTCTCACTCTCTCTCTCTCTCTCTCCCCCCCCCCCCTTGTGCGAGAAGCGAATTAACACTAATAAAAGTCCACCTTGGTTTAATAGCGAAATTAAACACTCAGTCAAGGAGAGAAAATTGTCTTACAGGTTAAAGAAAGAGCAAAGCACGCCCGAAAACATTAGACTTTACAATGATGCCAGGCGACGAATAAACAGATTAGTGCGTCAGGCAAAGCGTAGATATGAAGAAAATATTGCAGCCAACTGGCGATCAGAAGTGGAATTGGACCTTTAACAAACAGCGACGGTGCACTAGTGACTTACAGCCAACACGTTGCAAACCTATTAAACAATTACTTTTCCTCGGTGTTTAATAATAACAGTCCTCCCGCCACCACCACCAACACCAGTACTAATGTAAATCCCGAGCATGCATTGTCTAACTTTGAAATAAAACCCGATGAAGTCCTTAAAGCCCTCAAATCACTCAAAACAAATAAAAGTCCTGGACCTGACAAAGTATATCCAACTCTGCTGAAAGAAACAAAGAGCGAAATACTCTCCCCCCTCACAACCGTATTCAATATGTCCTTGCGACAAGGCATCGTCCCTTCAGATTGGAAAAAGGCTAACGTGACACCGATTTTTAAGAAAGGAGACAAAAAAGTATCAGATAATTACAGGCCCATTAGTCTAACTTCGGTTGTAGGTAAGCTACTTGAGGGCATAATTAGAGACAAAATTGTGAGTTACCTTGAAAGCCACTCATTAATTGGGGACTCACAACATGGCTTCCGAAACAAAAGATCCTGTCTATCAAACCTATTAACCTTTTATAACGACCTCTTCACTGTTTATGACGTAACCAAATCACTGGACGTAGTCTATCTTGATTTCCAGAAAGCGTTTGATAAAGTCCCGCATCATAAATTACTTTACAAATTAAAGCAAATAGGTATTGACGGTCAAGTAAACCAATGGATCGCGAATTGGTTGAGCAACAGACAACAAAGAGTTGTGATTGACGGATTTAACTCAGAGTGGGCGCCGGTCACTAGTGGCGTCCCTCAGGGCTCGGTTCTTGGCCCAGTGCTCTTCATTATTTACATCAACGACGTGGATGTTGGACTCAATAACCGCATTAGTAAATTTGCAGACGACACAAAGATTGGTAACTCGGTTCTGACTGACAAAGACAGGCAAAGCCTCCAAGAGGATTTGCACAAAATTTCAGCTTGGTCGGATAGATGGGAGATGCCCTTTAACGTGAATAAGTTCCAGGTCCTTCAAGTTGGAACGAGGAATAAGAAGTTCGAATACGAAATGCGCGGCGTTAAACTCAAACGTGTTCAATGCGTCAAGGACTTGGGGGTCAAAATAGCGTCAAACCTCAAATTCTCACAGCAATGCATCGATGCAGCAAATAAAGCGAACAGAATGTTGGGCTTCATTAAAAGAAACTTTGTATTCAAGAATAAAGATGTAATACTCCCGCTCTACAACAGTTTAGTCAGACCCCACTTGGAATGTGCGGTACAGTTTTGGTCTCCCCACCATGCAAAGGATATTGCTAAATTAGAAGGTGTTCATCGTCGGGCATCGAAAATGATCCCTTCTTTGCGCAACAAATCCTACGAAGAAAGGCTTTCTACCCTTAACATGTTCTCTCTTGAGAAACGTCGCCTCCGAGGAAAACTGATCGAATGTTTTAAAATACTTAATGGTTTCACGAATGTAGACAGATCAACATTGTTTATGATCGATGACACTTTGCGCACGAGGAACAATGGCGTAAAACTCAGATGTAGACAAGTAAATTCAGACTGCACCAAATTTTTCTTCACCAACGTTGTAGTGCGAGAATGGAATAAGCTTCCACCATCAGTGGTCCAGTGTAACACGATTGACTCCTTCAAAAATAAGCTCGACCGTCACTTCCTTCAACTTAATATCAACTAGAGTAGAAATGCAACGTTTTGGAGTCTTCTGATTAATGTAAAATCACTTAGGTTTAAGGACAGACCACCAAGTCTGGACCATGGGAATCTATTGGTCTGATTGTCTATGTAAATCGATGTATATCTCTCATACTCCTCCACCTCCCCCTGTCTCTTACTACTCCGTTTCCCCCTCTTTCTCTCTCTCTATCTCCCACCCTCTCTCTCTCTCTCTCTCTCTCTCTCTCTCTCTCTCTCTCTCTCTCTCTCTCTCTCTCTCTCTCTCTCTCTCTCTCTCTCTCTCTCTCTCTCTCTCTCTCTCTCTCTCTCTCTCTCTCTCTCTCTCTCTCTCTCTCTCCATACTCCTCCACTTCCCCCTTTCTCTTCCTCCTCCGTTTCCCCCTCTCTCTCTCTCTCACCATCTCCCCCCCCCCTCTCTCTCTCTCTCTCTCTCTCTCTCTCTCTCTCTCTCTCTCTCTCTCTCTCTCTCTCTCTCTCTCTCTCTCTCTCTCTCTCTCTCTCTCTCTCTCTCTCTCTCTCTCTCTCTCTCTCTCTCTCTCTCTCTCTCCTCCACTTCCCCTTTCTCTTCCTCCTCCGTTCCCCTCTTTCTCTTTCTCCATCTCCCCCCTCTCTCTCTCTCCCCTTAGCTCTGCCACCACCACCACCACCACCACCACCACCATCACCACCACCATCACCACCTTCATTATCAGTACGCCAGTCTCCACCATAAAATCCACATACACAAGCAACACGTTTTCTCATCGTTATTGTCATGTGGTTGTCTTATTGAGTTTAATGTTTGGGGCTATATTGTTAATACTAAATCTCTCCCCGATACACATGGTGGAGGAGGGAGGACAGGTGGAGGTGGCGAGAGGGAAGGTGGAAGAGACTAGCAGGGGTGGAGGAGGTGGGGGGATAACTACTTGCTTTCCGGGGTGTGGTAAGGAGAGGGGAGGAAGGAGTGGGGAAGTGTTCGTTACCTTCACGGAATATATATTTGGTATAATTTATTCACATTAAATACGTCAACTTTCCCGTGACTGACGAAGCAAAATGATTAGGCTGGAAAAAGTTGATTACACCAATATCTAGACGACTTAGAATCCTAGTGCGCCTGCGCCCTGGCCGTGTACTTTAATTAATCTGTGATTGGTTTAGGCACGATGGAGATGGTCGGTGATTGGTCAGGGGTCACTAAGGCTTGCTTTGGTCCACATTGGAACGGGAAGTCACGGAGTACGGGCGACACGGCTCTGTCACTCCTCGGTGTATTTTTAACCTTTTTTCCTGTGCTCCAGCGTCTGCAGCGATCCTGAAAGGTGAGAATAGCGGTGATTGTGTGGCAGGATGTGTTAGGGGTGAGGGGGCAGGGGCGTGCTAATTAACAGGACAGGTGACTATTGCTTGCAGGTGAGGGACTACAGGGAGCCCGCCCGCCTCGTGTTCAAATTTCATGGTCGGTGTGGGCCCGTGTGGCGGTCTGGGTCACTGTGGGTTGCATGTTAGGGGTGAGCGGGGGCAGGGTGTGTGGCAATTAAAGGCCAGATGCTTTGCTTGCAGAGGAGCCGCCGCCCTCATCATGTTCAAATTTCATAGCAGGCGTAGGTCCGTGTGGTGGTTATGAGCGAGTGCCTGAACTGTCCGCTTGGGAACTTGGGAGGCCTGCCGTAGCTTAGGCTGAGCCATCCCGTGAAGCCTCGGAGCCCTTGGTAATGAACGTCCGTATCGGGGAGAGGGGAGGCACATGGAGGAGGGACAGAGAGAGAGAGAGAGAGAGAGGAGAGAGAAGAGAGAGAAGAGAGAGTGAGAGAGAGAGAGAGAGTAACGACCCAACACTGTACAGTGGTCTGGGTCACTGTGGGTTGCCTCGGGTCAGGTAGGAGGGGGGGGGGGCTAATTAAAGGAACAGGTGACTGATGCTCGTGAGGGACTGGAGGGAGGCCCGTGTGTGGTGGTCTGGGTTGCTATAGGGTGCATGACCTAAGATGGTTGACTGTTAGGGAGATGTTTGGGGAAGCAGAACTATTGGTAAAGATAACTGGAGGGGGCAGTAACGTGGAAATGATCGTCAGGGGTAGACTGGCTGGCTGGCGGGCTACTCGTTAGTGCAGAAAGTAGAGATTTACCACAGCAGATTTACTCATTAAGGTACAAAAGGTAATGACAGTGTGACGAGGGCTGTTCACGGTAATGATGACCAGCGGGAAGCAAGCAAAGCGTTCAAGGTGATAGACAGCAACAGGATGTCATTTTGGGGGCGGAAATGCCGTGCTGACGCGAGACTGGACGCCTGAGGGCACGGGGCGGCACTGTACTGGTGGGTGATGGGAGAGTGAGAGTCTTGGGGCAGCGGCGGCACGGGGATTGGAGGCCGCGAGAAGTGGTGGTGGTGACGGCGATTGCATGATTGGTGTGTGTGTGTGTGTGTGTGTGTGTGTGTGTGTGTGTGTGTGGTTTTTTTTGTGCCGGCACCGTATAAAATCTGTACAGTCAACTCTCTACATCTCTCTCTCTCTCTCTCTCTCTCTCTCTCTCTCTCTCTCTCTCTCTCTCTCTCTCTCTCTCTCTCTCTCTCTCTCTCTCTCTCTCTCTCTCTCTCTCTCTCTCTCTCTCTCTCTCTCTCTCTCTCTCTCTCTCTCTCTCTCTCTCTCAGATGAATCAGTGACCGTCTAATTGAAGTGTACCGAATACCAGTTCTCTTCCCTCCTCGCTGTCACTCGGCCACACTCACACGAACCCACCGAACCATCTACTCCTTGCTCTTCCTCTTCTTCTTGTTCCTCCTACATCTTGCTCTTCCTCCTCCTCCTCTTCTTCTTGTTCCTCCTTCATCTCCTTGCTCTTCCTTATCCTCCTCCTCCTCCTCCTCCTCCTCGTCATTCTCCTTCTCCTCCTGTTTGTTCTTGTTCTTTTTCCTCCTGCCTCTCCTCCTCCTCTTCTTCCTTCCCTCCTCTCCTCCTGCTTCATCTCTCCTCTTCCTCCTCGTCATTCTTCTTCTTCTCCTATTCCTTTTCCTTCTCATGTTTGTCCCTTTATTTTTATTTTCCTCCTGTTGCTCCTCTTTTTTTTTTCCTTCTCCATCTCCTCCTCCTCCTCCTCCTCCTCCTGCTCGTTCTTCCCGTCCCTCTTCTCTTCTTATTGCTTTTATTTTGTTTTTGTTTGTCTTCCTCATGTTAGTAGTATTTTTCCTTCTTGTCCTCTTAAGTCTGGTTTTCCTTCTGCTCCTGTTCTGTTTGTCATCCTTCCCCTTTTATTTTTTGTTATTGTTTTATTATCATTGATCTGTTTTCATTATTTTTCTCTTATTTTTTTATTATTATTCGTTTTATAATCATCTTTCGGTATCATTATTATCAATATAATTTCAGGCTTAAGGAGAAGACGATTGACACCTTTAGTAATTGTACGCCCTACCTTATCTTACTTTACCTTAAATTACCCTACCTTACCTTACCTTACCTTACCTTACCTTGCCTCACCTTACCTTACATAACCTAACCTTACCTTACCTTACCTTACCCTACCTTATCTACCTTACCTTCCTTAACCTTACCTCTCTTACCTCACCTTACCTTACCTTACCTTGCCTCACCTTACCTTACATAACCTAACCTTACCTTACCTTACCCTACCTTATCTACCTTACCTTCCTTAACCTTACCTCTCTTACCTCACCTTACCTTACCTTACCTTGCCTCACCTTACCTTACATAGCCTAACCTTACCTTACCTTACCTTACCCTACCTTATCTACCTTACCTTCCTTAACCTTACCTCTCTTACCTCACCTTACCTTACCTTACTTTACCTCACCTTACCTTACGTAATCTGACCTTACTTTACCTTACCTTACCTCACATTACCTTACTTTACCCTTTACCTTACATTACTTTACTAACCTTACCTTACCTTACGTTACCCTCTCTACCTTACCTTACCCTACTCCTACCTTACCTTTTACCTCCCACCTTCCTTCCTTCCTTCACACGTCCCAGGCTCTCACACTTTATCAACTCAACATTTTTTCTCCCTAATGCTCACAAGATGGAGATAACTCACAGAGTGATCCCAGAGTGATCGGTTCTCATCAGCTGATTCCCCAAAGCCGAGTCTCTGTCTTGTCCTGTCCGGTGGCTGTGTGTCGGGGTGTTGGCGTGTGGCTGGGCGGGGGAGAGAGGGAGGTGGGTGAGATAAGCTGTGAGGAAATCGATGTGGGGGAAAGATAGCACATTAGGAAGATCAAGAGTGGGCTGAGAGAAGGTGTGAAGAGATTGGAGTGGGTGAAAGATAACACAAAGGAATATGAGGAGGAGGTTGAGATGAACTGTGAGGGGATCGAAATAGGGGAAATTAGGATTAGAAAGAGGAAAGGGGATTGAGAGATGCTTTAAGTAAATGGAAGTGGAGGGAAAGGTGGCACATATTAGAAACACACACACACACACACACACACACACACACACACACACACACACACACACACACACACACACACACACACACACACACACACACACACAAACAAACAAACAAACAAACAAATAAAACCAGCAAGAATCATCCACCAAACATTCTTATCTCTCTCTCTCTCTCTCTCTCTCTCTCTCTCTCTCTCTCTCTCTCTCTCTCTCTCTCTCTCACTCTCTCCTCTCTCTCTCTCTCTCTCTCTCTCTCTCTCTCTCTCTCCCCTTCCCCTTATCGGAATATCTAATCAGGTTCAAAGTCTATAAGAAAGGATCATAATGCATTCAAGTCGATTCGATATGCGTCATGAAGCAATGAATATCGTGTTCCTCCTCCTATTATGTATTATGCATATTTATACATTGATACGCATCTGTAATGTATTTATGCCGAGGGGAGGCGGAGAGCATGAAGGGATCCATCAGTGGGCGCCAAGGCAAGGAGGAGAGGCGGTTGTCGTGTTACCAGTCGAGGAAATGCATTTATGGGCTAGCGCGGAGAGCTGAGAAGGCCTCCAACGGTGACCCCCTTCCTTCCTCTCCTCCTCCTCTTCCTTCCTCTCCTTCTCCTCTTCCTTCCTCTCCTCCTCCTCTTCCTTCCTTCCTTTTCTCCTCTTCCTTCCTTCCTCTCCTCCTCCTCTTCCTTCCTTCCTCTCCTCCTCTTCCTACCTTCCTCCTCCTTCCTTCCTCTCTTCCTTCCTCCTCCTTCCTTCCTCTCCTCCTCCTCTTCTTCCTTCCTTCCTCCTCTTCTTCCTCTCTCCTCTTCCTTTCTTCCTCCTCCTCCTCTTCCTTCCTTCCTCCTCCTCTTCCTTCCTTCCTTCCTCTCCTCCTCCTCTTCCTTCCTTCCTCTCCTCCTCCTCTTCCTTCCTTCCTTCCTCCTCCTCCTTCCTTCCTCCTCCTCCTCTTCCTTCCTCTCTTCCTCTTCCTTCCTTCCTCCTCTTCTTCCTTTCTTCCTCCTCTTTCTTCCTTCCTCCTCTCCTCTTCCTTCCTTCCTTCTCTCCTCTTCTTCCTTCCTTCCTCCTCCTCTTTCTTCCTTCCTCTCCTCCTCCTCTTCCTTCCTCCACCTCCTCACCACACCCAGCTTTCCAACTCACCCACCTAGCCTAATCTCCCTCACCCAGTTTAACCTCCTCTCTTCTCCTCTCCTCACCCTTTCTGCACCTGGTTTCCCGTCCTCCTTCCTCTTTTTCTCTTCCCTTTCTTACCTTTCCTTTCCTCGATCCTCTTCCAGGCTTCTCTTTAAATGCCTTCTTTTTCTTTTCTCCGCTCCCTCTCCATCTTCTCTCTCCTTGTCTTTCCTCTCTTCCTCCACACCATATTCCTTTATTGTCTCCCTTCTCCTTTATTTGCTTCCTCCATGATCGGCCTCCAACCTCACATCGAGTTATTCTTTTTCCTCTCCTCTTTTGTGTACTCTATCCAGCCTTTTTCCTCTTTCCTCTCCTCTCTTACTCTCTGATCTTCGCCACAAATGTTTATCTTCAATTTTTCTTAATTTTTCCTTTCCAGTCCTTCATTCCTTTTCTCTCCCTCCTTTTCCCTGTTCTCTGTTGACTTTGCTTCTTATTTTATCCGCCTTCAAGTTCTCGTCTCTTAGCGGTTGATGCCTCAATGCCTTCTTGCGTCTTTTTGCTCCTAATAAATGTCTCTTCATCTGCTTTCGTTCCCTGTCTTATCATCTCTTAGCTTTTGTTCCTTCCTTCGTTCATTTATCCAACTCATCTCATCTCATTCATCTCATTTTCATCTTATTCCTTGGTTTATTTATGTTCCTCCTTCCCTCCAGTTCCTCCATAACCGTTTATCTCTCATATATCTTCTTTTTCTCCATTCGTTCGTTCTTCCCCTCCTTCTTCTTTCCTCCATTCATTCCTTGTTTATATCATTCCCTCTTTCTTCTCTTCTTGACCTTATTTCTCACCATCGTCCTCTTTAACCCTCCTCCTCCTCCTTCCTTCCTTCCTTCTTCAAACCATTACCTCGCCGCTCTCACTTTTCACCGTCGTCTGTTGCGACGCCCTATATATTATGTGGAGGCGGCGGCGGCGGTGGTGGAGGTGGAGGGCTGTTCCTGGACCCCTTCCAATATTGGCGACTTGGCAACAGAATGAGAGAGAGAGAGAGAGAGAGAGAGTAATAATAATAATAATAATAATAATAATAATAATAATAATAATAATAATAGTAAACTTTATTTCCACTAAAAAGTGGTTATTCTAAACATCTAAATAGACATGGTAGGTTATACATATAAATATACATGGTGTATTATACTTCTAAATATACATGATAGAATATACAGAAGGCAGTGGAGTAGATAATACATTCATGCAGAGGTCAACAGCTTCTTTTTAAGAATTGATTTTAATGTGGTCAGATTATGAGAGTCTTTTATTTCATTCGGCAGTTGGTTCCATAATTTAAGACCTAATACATGAAAGGCTCTTACACATGTGTCGGTGTTGGTTCTCTGGACGTAGAGATTGTTTTGTTGTCTTGTTGTTGAGTCTGTCATATAGTTAACAGTTGGGAGAGAGAGGATGTGGTCTGGGTAATCTTTTATTTTCTGCTTAAACACTTTTGTTATGAGGTTAAAGGTGATTAGGTCTTTGATTTTAAGCCATTGTTAATCTTTAAATAATGGAGAGACATGATCGTATTTTCTGGCTTTCCCATCTGCCACTTTTATCGCGAAGTTTTGTAGTTTTTGCACTTTGTTTATTAAAGTTGAGTTTGTTGTACCCCATATTGTGATGCCGTATTTTATGATGCTTAATACCACTGACACTGTCGAAGGCTTTAGAAAGGTCGCAGAGTGTTAAAAGTGATATTTGTTTGTTATCTATATTATCATAAATTTTATTGGTAATGATTTGCAGCGCTGTCTCTGTAGAGAGTTTTGGTCTAAAGCCGTGTTGGGTTGGAGAGAGAAGTGTGTTACGTTTCAGGAATGACATTAATTGATTGGCAACTACCTTTTCTAATATTTTTGAAAAAATTGGAAGTAGAGAGATAGGACGATAATTTCCTATTTCGTCTGGGTTTCCGTTTTTATATAGTGGGGTGACAACAGCGTTTTTCCAGGAGGCAGGAAAAATGCCTGTGACGATTGAGGTATTTATGATGGTTGTGAGGTAGAAGATGATAACTATAAGTAAGTCTTTGATAAACCTTAGGGAAATGTTATCACAACCAAACGATTTAGTATTTTGAAGCTGTTTTACAGTTAAGATGATTGTGTTCTGGTCTACTGGCTGAGGTCTGAAAAGCGCGAGATTAGTGGGGGCAGAGGGCGCGACCGGGATGTTAGGAGCTTCGTTAAGGTGATTACGGTTTTCGACTTTTAATGATCTTTGAGTTGATTCGTATGTGGTTAGGCTGACGTTCGCAAAGAAGTTATTAAAATCCTCAGCTTTTTCACTTATGTTCTCAAGGGGCGGGTGGGTCGTGCTCTGTGTTTTACTAGGAGTAATAGTTTTTAATGTGTTCCAAGTTGCAGCTGTGTTATTTTTGCAGGTGTGTAGTTCTTGGTGGTAGTAATTTTTCTTTGCAGTGGTTATTAGACGTTTGACGTTTTTCTTTATTTCTTTATAGTTTTGCTGTATAATCATGTTATATCTGTGATTTTTTGATATCCTTTGAGCTTTCTTGCGTTCTGCTAATGCCTCTTTAATTTCATCATTGATCCAAGGTGCGGGGGGTCGGTGAAGAACGATATTAGATATCGGAGCGCTTCTGTCGAGACTGGCAGTAATGACAGATGTTAGTATAGACACCTGTTTATCGACATCGTCAGTGCGTAATATTTCATTTAGTGTGGAGGTTTCCTCTAGGATATGGGAGCATAGAAGGTCGCTGTTATATTTTCTTAGGTCACGTTTAGTTACGGTGATGGGTTGGCGCTTGGGTTTAAGGATGTTGACAGAGGCGCCTATAAGCTCGTGGTCTGCGACCGTGCAAGGGATTACGTAGGAATGAGTGATAAGATCTGGCTTGTTAGTGATGATCACATCTAGGAGGGTTGCAGAAGAGGGTGTCACTCGTGTGGGTGTGTTTATAATTTGTGTAAGCTTATTGTTGGCTATTATACGCGATAGTTTACTGTTGGGTAGGAGGAGGTTGTCGTTGAGGTCACCTAATAAGAAAAATGTCTTTTTACGCATAATTAATGCCCTCAATGTGTCTTCTATGTGATCAAATGAAGTAGAATAGGCCTTAGGATGTCGGTAGATACTGTTTATAAGGATGGAGGGTAGTTTTCTGCATTGAACTTGGATACAAATTTCATATACCCCTTCGTGTTTAGGTACGCCTGTGTTTATCGAAGCTGAGTGTAAGTCATTATGAACATATATACATGCCCCTCCGCCTTTGCCTCTGTCTCGTCTGTAAAGTTTAAAGTTAGGAATGTTCGCGTGTGAGTCTGGGGTGTGTGTGAGTAACCATGATTCACTGATGCATAGTATGTCGATTTGCCTTTCGTTGATTAATAGGTTGATTTCATCCAAATTATTGAGTAATGATTGTGCATTTATGTGTTCAATAGTTAGGTTGTCTTTTTTGTTCGTAGGCTGAGAACTAACGGCAGAACATTCTTTGCCTTTCTCCTAGCGTGAGGTGTAATAGCGACAATGGCGAGAGAAGAAAAAAGGAGAAAATAAAAAATAGAAAGAAAAAAAGAAGAAAGAAGAAAGAAGAAGATTTAGATAGACAGATGCAGAGAGAGAGAGAGAGAGAGAGAGAGAGAGAGAGAGAGAGAGAGAGAGAGAGAGAGAGAGAGAGAGAGAGAGAGAGAGAGAGAGAGAGAGAGAGAGAGAGTGTGTGTGTGTGTGTGTGTGTGTGTGTGTGTGTGTGTGTGTGTGTGTGTGTGTGTGTATTCCGTGAAGCTGTCGATCTGTCTGTCCGTCCGGCCGTCCCTCTTCCTGCTTATCTCTGTCCTTTTGTGTGTGTTATCTTATCTGTCTTGTCTGATGGCCATTTGCATTTTGGGGGTTTTCTTTAATTCACTCTTTTCATCAGTCTGTTTGTCTGTCTATCTTGTCAGTCTGTCTGTCTGTCTATCTTGTCAGTCTGTCTGTCTGTCTATCTTGTCTGTCTGTCTGTATATATTGTCTGGTTCTTTTCCTCCCCCGCAAGTAACGTCGGTATTGATATTAAAATGAAACCTCAAGTGTGGAAATTTAAATCGAATAGCTAAAAATATAAAACTAAGGTAATGTATATAATTTAATGTTGGGTTCTTACGTCGAGAAATCTTGGTACACAGCGATGCTTGTGCGTAAATATTGGAAGTAAAAGGAAGATCGTAATAAAATGAGAAATATTAAAATAAAAACTGGTCAGGAATAATGCTAAAAAGTAATGTATATAATTTAATGGTGGATTATTATGTCAAAAAGTCTTTGTATACAGTGATTGTTGTAAGTAAATATTGGAAGTAAAGGGGAAGAGTAATACCATCAGAAATATTTTAAAAAGTAGTAATGTTTAAAAATAATGTATATAGGAAGCCTTCTTAAAATGTATATAGTGGTGAAATTCCCTCTAGCGTATGCACCAAGCTGTACCTTATCTTAACGCTTTAATTAGCATTCAATATATATATATATATATATATATATATATATATATATATATATATATATATATATATATATATATATATATATATATATATATATATATATATATATATATATATATATATACATACATATATATATATTATATATTATAAGATCGACGAAGCGTGTGAATCAACTAGGGTACCAAATTATACAAGTTTAAAATGAAAATAAAAACATAACACAAATACGTAAGGAAAAAGGAAAAAAATAAAATCAAGCATAGAATCACTGACCGGAGATAGAAAAAAAAAACCGTGCTGTGTGAAGGAGCCCCTCGCCAAGTGTGTGTACTGGTGAAATTCATCCTGCAAAAACTAGTTCCCAGCACATCGCCGCAAAGGTTCCTGGAATCATTTGTCAGGGAACAGAACCGCTCGGCTGACTTATCGTTCTTGTTGGTCTGGTGTTCCTTTGTCTTTTTGCGTGTGTTTGTGTGTGTACGTGTGAGACCCCGCCCATCCAGCGAATGTACCTTAGAATGGCTCTATTTATTATTATTATTATTATTACTATTGTTATTATTATTATTATGATTATTATTATTACTATTATTATTATTGTGTGTTGGTGGTTCGGGGTTTGCAGTGACAGGCAATAGCAGGATCAGTTAGGGTGTGTGGGCGTGCAGGAATGAGGATCAATGACTAATGTTACGGAGATGGGCACCGAGGCCACGTTTGCTTCCCTAATAGGATTAAAAGATGGGTCGGCTATAGGCATGAAGGTGAAGTGAAGGCACTCGGCAGACTGTATGGTATTATGACTACGACTACGTCCGTGTGTGTCTCAGGTCGTGCTGGTGTGAGGGTGAAGCTTGCCATCTGTAGTCCTTGCCGCTGTGTTCCAGGGCACAACACCCAATCTTCCCTGTGAACCCCTTTAGAAGTAGAGAACGATGATTTCTTTTCTTCTCAAACTTGTTGGTCTCTTGGTAAATAATATTCTCGTCATTTATATTCCTTGTTTGATATATTATTTTTCACTTCTTTCAGGATAAGTTTGTTTTGTCTGCAGTCAGTAATGTTCGTCGGTCGTTTTAGTCGCTTTTAAAAAGATATCTAAGTCAAGGGTCTCGGGAATGTTCTCTGGATTAGGAAGAAAAGCTATAAACTCGCCTAGAATGCCACAGCCAGCCTTAAAAATGATGCCTCTAATGATTTATATATTCCACCTGAGAGAGAGAGAGAGAGAGAGAGAGAGAGAGAGAGAGAGAGAGAGAGAGAATTGACAAAAATAATTACCTTTTCATAGAGAGGGAGAGGAAGAAAACAAGAACGAGAGAGAATAGAGAAAGAAAATAATTATCTTTTCAGAGAGAGAGAGAGAGAGAGAGAGAGAGAGAGAGAGAGAGAGAAATAAATATCTTCCCATCACCAGGCCATTAACACTCTGTCCCTCGCCACCATCAACAAACCCACTCCTTCTTAAAGCCCTTCATCAACATTTATCTCTCTCTATAAGAAGTGCTCGCTATTGACAAAACAACGCGGGCAGGCTCGTGGTCTATGCGGGAGGCGGCATATGGCTAAGTGGCTGGAGGGCTGCAGGTGGTCTGGGAGTGGCTGGCTTCTTGGAGTGGTCTGGAGTGGCTGGCTGGAGTGGCTGGTTGGCTTGGTTGGCAGGTGGGTGACTGAGGGATTGGCTGAGGTTTTTTTTTTTACAGCAAAGGAGACAGTTCAAGGCACACAAAAGCAAACATTAATAAAAAAGCCCGCTACTCACTGCTAAAAGAATCCAAAGAGGTGGCCGAAAGATAGGTCAATTTCGGGAGGAGAGGTGTCCTGATACCTCTCCTCTTGAAAGAGTTTAAGTCGTAGGCAGAAGGAAATACCGATGAAGGACGAGTGTTCCAGAGTTTACCAGCATGAGGGATGAAAGAGTGAAGATGCTGGTTAACTCTTGCATAAGGGTTTGGACAGTATAGGGATGAGCATGAGTAGAAAGTCGAGTGCAGCGGGGGCCGCAGGAGGAGGCATGCAGTTAGCAAGTTCAGAAGAGCAGTCAGCGTGGAAATATCGATAGAAGATAGAAAGAGAGGCAACATTGCGGCGGAATTTAAGAGGTAGAAGACTATCAGTATGAGGAGGAGAGAGCTGATGAGAAGAGCCTTAGCCTCCACTATGTCCAGAAGAGCTGTGTGAGTGGAGCCCCCCCACACATGTGATGCATACTCCATACGAGGGCGGACAAGGCCCCTGTATATAGATCGCATCTGTTCCAGGAAGAAGAACTGGCGGAGACGATACAGAACGCCCAGCCTCAAGGAAGCTGATTTAGTGAGAGAGATATGGAGTTTCCAGTTGAAATTTTGAGTTAAGGATAGACCGAGGATGTTTAGTGTTGAGGAAGGTGTTTGGCTGTATGGTTGGATTATTTGGTTGCTGGCTGTCTTGGTGGATGACTGGTTGACTGACTGACTGTGTGTGTGTGTGTGTGTGTGTGTGTGTGTGTGTGTGTGTGTGTGTGTGTGTGTGTGGGGGGGGGTGTGTGGTGGCGCGGGGGAGTTGTCTTTCCTCTTGTCTGTCTGTGTCTGTTAGTCTATACCTACTTGGGTGACTGGATAGATGGCTGTATAGATGAGGTGTCTGTCTTTCTGTCTGTTCCTGTATGTATTTGTCTGTCTGTCTGTATGTATGTATGTACGTATGTATGTATGTATATATGTGTATTTGAATGTCTGAATGGACGAGTGTATGGATGGGGTGTCTGTGTGTTTGTCTCCGTCTATGTATCCGTGTCTCTCTGTCCACTTTCTGTGTCTGTCTGTCTCTATTAGGCTGTCTGTCTGTATGGCCGGGTGGGGTGGCTGCTGGGTGCTCAGAGACTCGCGATGAAAAATGTCAGCGGGAGGCCGATGTGACGCCTCCGCCGATGACCGTCACTTTGATTAATGGGCGCCCGCCTGTCTCGCTCACCCCGCCGAGCCCCGAGCCGCAGGTGACGGCGACCCACATCCTGGTCCTTTATGACCAGCGATCAGTCCCAGGAATGCTCGACATGTTGTGGTGTCGATGGGTGGGTTGGATTTCTGGCATCCTTACTAATATATTTTTCATTGTGAGTTGAGGAGAAGCTGGTCAGTAGTTACTGAGTCTTTGATCGTGTTCCGTTTCTTCCTAATTCGTATTCTGTTTCTTTGTTTTATGTTTGTTCCTAATGGTCCCTGGAATGTTTTTTTATTTTATTGTAAGGTGGCGATTAGCGTGTTTTTGTGTGGGTGGGTTCTTGTAAATAGTAGCTTGTGTGTGTGTAGGGGGAAGGAGTTTTTATTGTGTGTGTGTGTGTAGGGGGAAGGAGTTTTTATTGTGTGTGTGTGTAGGGGGTAGGTGTGAGTGTGGGTGTGGGTGTGTATTCTCGTATTTTTCTCGTAAATCTCAGTCTTGTAATTAGTTAGGTAGTAATAATTATAACAATAACTATAACTACATATTTATGTAATATTATACCTCAATACATTTGTTTGCCCTTTCTACTCCTTTCTCATAAATATCGTTGTTACATAAACAAGGCAGCTCCTGTGAACCTAACCCCACCTAACATCACCGTCCATGAACTTTTCTACTCTTTTTAATGTATCTATTGTATTGGCACTCACCTCATGACTGCCCATCCTGTTCCACTCATCCACCATTCCTTTGGTTAACTAATTCTTGCCTATGTCCTTGTTGAATCTGAATTTATCTGATTTAAACCCATTACTACGTGTTCAACCCTTCTTTGTTACCTTCCTTCAGAACCTTATTAATATTACCCTTATTAAAATCCCTTCATCCATTTATAAACATCGATCAAGTCTCCTCGCACCCTTCATCATCCTCATCATCATCATCATCATCGTCTTTGTATCACTAGTATTATTATATTCCCTTCTTCCTCCCTTCCTTCTTTTTTTTCATCCTTCCCTTTCGCGCCGAACATGGGAGGAGTGGAATATGTGATAACTCTCTTGCTGTCCCTTCCCCTTCGTTATTTCCTTCCTTCTTTCTCTCCCCTCTGCTGCTCTTCCTCTCTTTATCCCTTTCTTCATCTCTCGTTCTGTTTTCCTTCCTCTTGATTCACTTTTCCCTTTTCTTCCCTTCGTGTGTTTTCCTCTTTATTTCCTTCTTTTTGCACTTTTCCATTCTTCTTCAGTATTTTCCTTCTTCTTCCATTTTCCTTTCCTCTCTTTCATTTTTTCCTTAATGTATGTATGCCTCTTTTTTTTTCCTTGTTTTTGTACTTTCCTATTTTTCTTCAGTATTTTCCTTCTTCTTCCATTTTTCTTTCCTCTCTTTCATCTCTTTTCCATCTATCTCTTTTTCCTTTTCTTTCCCTACGTCCGTGTGTTTGACTCTTTTCTCCCTGTTTTTGCACTTTTCCATTCCTCTTCAGTATTTTCCTTCTTCCATTTTTCTTTCCATCTATCTGTTTCTCCTCCCTCTCCCTCGACAACGACCGCCACCTCTGCTCGGCCTATCCGCGAAGTTAACCTAAGCAACGTTGGGTCTGGTTAGTGCTTGGATGGTTGGCTGCCTGAGAACACCAGATGCTGTTGACGTAACTTTTTTTCTTGGACTGAGAGTACTGTGAAGTGTGGGGGAGGCGTTTCCGGCTTCTTCCCTGTTACTGCTAAACCATTTCGAATAGTCCGTTTGGGCGCTCGATTCCGCGGGTCCTTTCCTCCCCTCTGCTCTGCCACACAGCCCCAACCCCTATCCCTTCCTCTCATATGTTACCTATAGCTAACATATGAGAGGCAGGGATAGGTGTTGGGACTGTGTGGCAGAGCAGAAGGAAAATTTGAAATGGCTTGACTATAGTTCAGGAGTGAGGCAGGGGTGCGTCCTTGCTCCAGCGCTTTTCAACATTTTCATGGACTGAGCATTAGGCAAAGTTATTGATTAAAGTCGTAGCGGAGTATCTGTTGGCGACATCAAAGTCACTGATCTTGTTTTTACCGACGATAACGTACCTCTCGGGGAATCGCTGGAGGCTCTGGTGATGGCTCTCGAAGTGCTGCATGAGGAGGCGAAGACTCTGGAATTGAAGGTCTCCTGGGCCAAAATCAAGGTCGTCGTTTGGAGACTTGCTTGATGGGTCGACACGGTTCAGTCTGTTCATGCATGTGGGGAGAATGTCGAGGTCAAAAATCAAAACCAAAAAAGATAGATAGATCGAGAGAGAGAGAGAGAGAGAGAGAGAGAGAGAGAGAGAGAGAGAGAGAGAGAGAGAGAGCTCTTTCACTTTCACCCATTTCTTCCAATGCTTTCATCTCCCCTCCACCTCCTCCTCCAGGTAAAGCAGAGGAAGAAGGAGACCGTGTCACCTGTAATTAGAAGCCGGCAGGTGTCAGGCGGGTCAAGGCTGGGGACTGCTCTCATGCCTGGCGGAGCTGTTTTGTGAGTCTCCATCCTGTTGTTGATCAAGGGGAGGGTGGAGGCGGAGGAGGAGGGAGGATGCTGGTGGAAGGAGAGGAGAGAGGGATCAGGCTTAGTGATACTGGAAGGGATGAGACTGGATGGGCTGAGACTGGTGAAGGAGGCGAAGAAGAAGGTCAGTGTAGCCGGTGCATGGAGAGGAAGTAGGGGAGAGGGAAAGTGAAGCTGGGAGGCGGGAGGGAGGATGCTGGTGAGAGGAGAAGAAGGATGAAGGCTTAGGTGATGCTGGAAGGGAATGAGATTGGATGTGCTGAGACTGGTAAAGAAGGCGAAGGAGAAGGGGTCAGTGTAGCTGGCGCATGAAAAGGAAGAAGGGAGGAGGAAATTGAAGCTGGGAGGCAAAGAGGGAGGATGCTGATGGAAGGAGAGGAGAGAGAAGGATGAGGGCTTAGGTGAAACTGGAAGGGGATGAGATTGGATGAGCTGAGACTGGTGAAGGAGACGAAGAAGGAGTGAGTGTAGCTTGAGGAGAGAAAGGCATATAGGAAAAGGAAGAAGTTAGATTTGTCAAGTAGATTTATGCAAGGAAACACGTCGCTATAGAAGGAAAAGGAGATATAGGAAAGAGAGAAAACGGAGATATAAGATTGAGAGGAACTAAAACATGACAAAGTATTAAAAGAGTCTGACAAACCAACCGAACGAGCAGGAGAGGACCAGAAAGACAAAAAAAAAAGGAAAAAAGAAAAAAAACATCACATAGGAAAGAGGAAAAGGAGATATAAGATTGAGAGAGGACCAGAAAGCAAAAAAAAAAAAAGGAAAAAAACATCACAGACCTCACTTTTTATTCTTTTTCCTCCTTCAGTCGACTTTCTTGCTTATTACTCGTGTTTTATTTCCATTACTGTTAGCCGCAAAGTTTTCCTCCTCCTCCTCCTCCTCCAAACTTTCTCTCCTCTCTCCAATTACCTGTGAAGGGGAGGAGTCGGCCACCAGTGAGTTCTTCCTCCCTGGTCTCCGCCTCATTATGAAAAGTTTGTCCTGAAGGTGAAGAGGCTTAGAGGAGGAGGAGGAGGAGGAGGAGTTTTAAGTAGAAGCGGAGGAAGAACATGAACGAGAAGAACAAGAGGAAGAACAAGAACAAGAAGTGGAGGATAAGGAGGAGGAGGAGAAAGAAGATAAAGAAGAAGAAAAGAAGGAGCAGAAGAAGAAGACGAGACAATATATATAATGAGAAGAAAAAGAAGATGAAGAAGAAGAAGAAAAAGAAGATAGAATATATAACAAGAAGAAAAGGAAGATGAAGAAGAAGAAAAGATGAAGTAGAATGAAAAATAAAAACGATTGGGAAAGGAAGAGAAAAAGAAGAAGAAAGGTCCAATTAAAATGAAAATAAGGGCGATGGAAAAGAAAATGGGAAGGACACACACATGCAAGCTAAAAAAGAAAAACGAGGAAAGAGGAAAATGAGAGGAAAAAAAGAGGAACATAATAATAAAAAGTACTATTAGTGGTTTTGTGTCCGAAGAATGAAGGAGGAGGATGAAAGAGAGCACTTCTTTGTCTCATCACGTCCTGGCCACAGAGAGAGAGAGAGAGAGAGAGAGCAGAACACTAAAACAGCACCAAAATGTATATATCAAAAAGGGAAATTGTATTGAAGTTATCACACATACACGACAAGGCTATCAGAAGAACGTGTTTGCTCCCAACTTTGATTTATTAGTGGAAACAAAAGTAGTAGTAGTAGTAGTAGTAGTAGTAGTAGTAGTAAAGGTAGACGTAGTAGTAGTTGTAGTAGAGGTGGAAATAGTAGTAGTTGTAGTTGGGAGTTATAGTAGTAGTAGTAGTAGCAGCAATATCTGTAGCTGTTATGATAGTTGTTGTTGTTGTTGTTGTTGTGATGATGCTAAGAATAATAAAGGTAATTGTAGAAGGAAGGGTAACAGTGATAACAATAATAATAATAATAATAATAATAATAATAATAATAATAATAATAATAATAATAATAATAATAATAATAATAATAATAATAATAATAAAAAAGCCTTCCCGTCAGCGGTACTCTTCCTCGTCGACCGGAATTGTTTTGTCGTTGTTAAATTCCTCCCTTCACGGCCCACTCGCTTGTTTTCTTCCCGGCCGATTCAAGAAGGAGAGGAGGAGGAGCAGGAGGAGGAAGAGGCTCGCTATAACCTTTAACCTTCCTCCTCCTCTTTTTGTATCGAGAAAGAAAACGGAGGACCATCGAACAACAACAACAGCAAAGAGGAAGAAGAAAAAGAAATAGGAAACAAAAAAGACTTGCAAGAAATGAAGAACAATAAAAAAGAAAGAAAAATAGCATTGAAACGTCACACACACACACACACACGCACACACACAAAAAAAAAACAATAAACAGATAATAAACAAACTAATCTAAAGGTTTAAGACATGAAAAAATAGATGGATTTTTTTTTTTTTTTTACAACAAAGGAGACAGCTCAAGGGCACAAAAAAAGGAAACAATAATAAAAATAGGATAGATAGATAGACAGATGTAGAGAGGGAGAGAGGAGAGAGATAGAGAGAGATAGAGAGAGAGAGAGAGAGCAACAGACAGGCAAACAGACAGACAGACAGCCGCGGCATTAACGTTTTGCTGCACATTGAACGGACCGGCGATCCAATATAAGAGATAATGGAGGGCTTCGCAGGAACGACCCGGAGGAGGAGGAGGAAGAGGAGGAGGAGGAGGAGGAGGAGGAGGAGGAGGAGGAGGAGGAGGAGAAGAAGAGAAGAAGGGAGGTCTTAGCCGTACAAAGGTGGGTAAGGAAGGAGGAGGTGGAGGAGATGGAGAAGGAATATTAGGGGTAGGAGAAGGAAGGAGGTGAGAGATGGAGGAGGAAGGATTAGGATAAGTAGAGGAGGGAGGAAAGTGGGTATAAGAAAGGATAAGAGGTGGGAGTTTAGTCTTATAAAGGTGGATAAGGATAGAGAAGGATGGAGGATATGGAGTAGGAATATTAAGGATAGGAGAAAGAAGGGGGTGATAGGTGGAGGAGGAAGGAAATGGGTCATGAGTAAGAATTGGGATAAGTGGAAGAGGGACAGGAGAAGGAGGTGGAGTATTGTACAGGATAGGAAGAAGCAATGAAGCGGATGTGAGCGTGGAAAGGAGATATAGAAGGACGGAAGTGGAGTAGAAAATAGTAATAGGATTGAAGTACGAGGATAGAAGGGTGAGAGGGAAACAAAAGTGGAATGAAGAAGAAGAGTTGAAGAAGGGAAGGAGGAGGAGGTGAGGCAAGAAAACGAAGAGGAAAGGGTAAAGGTCAGGAGGAGGAGGATAGAAGAAGGAGTGGGATGAGTTAGGAGGGAGGGGGAGTGTTGGGAAGAAGAAGGGGGTTGAGAAGGGAAGGGGTTGGGGAAAGGAGAGGGAAGGGTTGGTGAGAGAAGGGGAGTTAGGGGGGGAAGGGAGTGGGGGGAAGGGTGAGGAGTTTGGAAAGGAGAAGAGGAGAGAAAGGGGTTGGGGAAAGGAGAGGGGAAGGGTTGGTGAGAGATGGGGGGAGTTGGGAAGGAAGGAGGAGGTTGGGGATAGAAGGGGAGGCTGGGTGGGTGAGGGGGGCGATCCTTGTCATCTGTCTGTGTGGTGAAAGAAGAGTTTTGTGTCCAGCAGAAGCGGGATTTGAAGTGAGGGAACCTTTGATGGGGTAATGCGTCTTGAAGCAATGCAGGAGGAGGAGGAGGAGGAGGAGGAGGACATGAATGGAAACGGTTCAGGTTTTACAAAGGAAACTTGCATTCATCGTGTTTGTTTGTTTGTTTGTTTGTTTGCCTGAGCCCCTCCTACACACACACACACACACACACACACACACAGCTCTTGGTGGCATATTGCGTTTTATTAAATACTCTTTTACTCCTTTTTTTTTTTTTACATTATTCGTTTACTTTCTACAACAATAACAACAACTACTACTACTACTACTACTACTACTACTACTACTACTACTACTACTACTACTACTACTACTACTACTACTACTACTACCAATAATTATCAGATCAAGAAGGAAGACCCCAATGTGGCTTCCTTCTCTTCCTTTGTGTCTTCCTGAGCTGCCTCCTGACATGCCTAGGGCGAAATATCCTCCTCCTCCTCCTCCTCCTCCTCCTCTTTCCCTTCTCCTCATCCTGTTTCTCGACCTTCAGTTATTCCTTTTCCTTCAGTTATTTATCAGACTAACTTTTCTGCTCTTAATCATTATCTTCATTTCCTCCTCTTCCTCCTCCTCCTCCTCCTCCTCCTCCTGTTTCTCCTTGTTATATTCATTCTTTTATTCCTCCTTTTCTTCCTCCTTTTTTCTCAGCCTTTTCCTCCCCTTTATCTCTTTCCTCCTCCTCCTCCTCCTCCTCCTCCTCCTCCTGCTTGCCTTCCTTCTCTTTTTTCTCATCAATTTCATAACATTTTTTTTCTTAATAAATTGTACTTGTTACCTATTATTCTCTCTCTCTCTCTCTCTCTCTCTCTCTCTCTCTCTCTCTCTCTCTCTCTCTCTCTCTCTCTCTCACTCTCTCTCCTCCATCACTCCTACATAGCCTTCCTTCCTTTTTTTCCTCCTCCTTTACCTCCCCCCCCTCCCCCCTCTGATAACAGCCTCAGTCGTGCACCATTAGCCACGCCTTCCCGGGTCCCTTTATCACATTTTTTTATGTAAGCTGCTCTCTTTCTACTTTTGGTCTCGAGATTTTTTTTTTTTTTGTGTGTGTGTGTGCTTTATTGTTGTTGGTCTCATTGTTATTTGTATTGATATTGTTGTTTATGATTTAATTGGTGAGTATTTTTTTGTATCAGTATTATTATTATTATTATTTTATTATTATTATTATTATTATTATTATTATTATGAGGTTTTCATTATTACTTATTATTTATTATCATTATCATTTACTATATCAATGCTAGTTTTGCTTTCACCATTTCAACCTCGAAATAAATGTTAAAAATAGGAAGGAAAAAATTGTCATATATACGTACATCATCATCTTCATCATCATCATTTAGTATCATTTCACGGACAGAATTACCTTTACTTTTTTACTTACTAAGCCTGGGAGACCTTTAATGTTTTCTTCACTTCTCTCTATGTGATAATCTGCATTCTTTTATAGTTTTTTACTCTTTTTATACTTTTTATACTTCAGTCTCTTGTATCTTAATTCTCCACACAATCTTGCAAAATTAATTAGTCTATCCGCTTTCTCTTTTTTTTCTATTCCTTGCATAATTGAGGAGGAGAAGACTCAAACTCGTGGATAGAGGAGAGGACGGCAAAGAGGAAGAAAGGCGGGCACTGAAGGAAGAGTATATACAGGAGAAGGAGGAGGAGAAGGAGGGAGGGAGGTGGGGTGGATTAAGGAAAAAGGAACATATGGGTTGAGCGAGTAAGGTCATTGGAGGAAAAGGAGGGAGAGGGGTGAGGTGGATGAAGGAAAAAGGAACATATAGGTGGAGCTAGCAAGGTCATTGGAGGAAAAGGAGGGAGAGCAGTGAGGTGGATGAGGAAGAAGAAACATATGGGCGAAGCAGAGTAAGGTCGTAGGAGGAAGAGGAGGAGGAGAGAGAGGTGGGATTGATGAAGTAATAAAAGGGTAGACGAGAGGAAGGGAGGCCGAGGTTGAGGATCAGTAAAGTGTAACACAGCCGCTCCCTTCCGTTCTTTTTGACCCCGGAAAAAAACGTGTGATTGAACTGGATTGCCCGAACGTTTGCACAGAATTTGTATATGTCCACGTTTTCAGTATGGTTGTGTGAGTATGCGAGAGAGAGAGAGAGAGAGAGTTCCACAACCACACAGACGTACAGACAGACATTCACAGCTATAAGGACAAACAGAGAGGAGAAGAAGAAGAAGAAGAAGAAGAAGAAGAAGAAGAAGAAGAGGAGGTTGATGAGAGAGAAAATAAGATGATAAAGATGAAAGTATGAAAAAGAGAGAGAGAGAGAGAGAGAGAGAGAGAGAGAGAGAGAGGTTTATCGAAATGATTTAGTATTGTGAGGAGGCGTATTCAGGGCCTGAGGTAAATATGGGTCCCTCAGGAGGCGATGTAGGCCGTAAATCACGAGAGAGAGAGAGAGAGAGAGAGAGAGAGAGAGAGAGAGAGAGAGAGAGAGAGAGAGGAGAGAGAGAGAGGAGAGAGAGAGAGAGAGAGCAAATATGAAATAATAGACGAAAGATATAAAGTAAAGAAAAAAGGACAAAAATTAAGTAAAAGTAAAATACAAGAGAGAGAGAGAGAGAGATTTTGTATATTTAGATGAAAGCACATGCTCTAATATATACACACACACACACACACACACACACACACACACACACACACACACACACACACACACACACACACACACACACACACACACACACACACACACACACACACACACACACACACACACACACACACACACACACACACACACACATACACTTTTTCAGCCTCGTTACATTTTCCCATTTTTCAATTTAATGGAAGCACCATTTCTTAGGCCTATATCATCATCTCTCTCTCTCTCTCTCTCTCTCTCTCTCTCTCTCTCTCTCTCTCTCTCTCTCTCTCTCTCTCTCTCTCTCTCTCTCTCTCTCTCTCTATTAACCGTATCTGATCTTTCCGTGTCTATTATCACATTTTTTCTATTTTCTTTCATATTTTTCGTTCATGAGGTTTTCATTATTATTATTATTATTATTATTATTATTATTATTATTATTATTATTATTATTATTATTATTATTATTATTATTATTATTATTATTATTATTATTATTATTATTATTATTATTATTATTATTATTATTATTATTATTATTATTATTATTATTATTATTATTATTATTATTATTATTGATGTTCATGGTGTTGGAGTTGTTATTATAACATTTTATTATTACAGAACTCGTAGTAGTAATAGTTGTAGTAGTAGTAGTAGTAGTAGTAGTAGGAGTGATAGTGGTGGTTATTATTTATGGTTGTGGTGGTGGTGGTGTGGTTATGGTGGTAGTGGTTGTGGTGGTGGTGTGGTTATGGTGGTAGTGGTTGTGGTGGTGGTGTGGTTATGGTGGTTGTGGTTGTGGTGATGGTGGTAGCGGTGGTGGTGGTAGTGGTTGTGGTGATGGTGGTGGTAGCTGTGATGGTGGCTGTGGTAGTGGGGGTTGTGGTGTGGTTATGGTGGTAGTGGTTGTGGTGGTGGTGTGGTTATGGTGGTAGTGGTTGTGGTGGTGGTGGTGGTGAGGTTATGGTGGTAGTGGTTGTGGTGATGGTGGTGGTGGTGTGGTTACGGTTGTGGTGGTGGTGGTGGTGTGGTTATGGTGGTAGTGGTTGTGGTGGTGGTGGTGGTGTGGTTATGGTGGTAGTGGTTGTGGTGGTGGTGGTGTGGTTATGGTGGTAGTGGTTGTGGTGGTGGTGTGGTTATGGTGGTAGTGGTTGTGGTGGTGGTGGTGGTGTGGTTATGGTGGTAGTGGTTGTGGTGGTGGTGGTGTGGTTATGGTGGTAGTGGTTGTGGTGGTGGTGTGGTTATGGTGGTAGTGGTTGTGGTGGTGGTGTGGTTATGGTGGTAGTGGTTGTGGTGGTGGTGGTGGTGTGGTTATGGTGGTAGTGGTTGTGGTGGTGGTGGTGGTGGTGAGGTTATGGTGGTAGTGGTTGTGGTGGTGGTGTGGTTATGGTGGTAGTGGTTGTGGTGGTGGTGTGGTTATGGTGGTAGTGGTTGTGGTGGTGGTGGTGTGGTTATGGTGGTAGTGGTGGTGTGGTTATGATGGTAGTAGTTGTGATGATGGTAGTGGTGGTGGTGGTGGTGGTGGTGTGGTTATGGTGGTAGTGGTTGTGGTGGTGGTGGTGGTGTGGTTATGGTGGTAGTGGTTGTGGTGGTGGTGGTGTGGTTATGGTGGTAGTGGTTGTGGTGGTGGTGTGGTTATGGTGGTAGTGGTTGTGGTGGTGGTGGTGGTGTGGTTATGGTGGTAGTGGTTGTGGTGGTGGTGGTGGTGTGGTTATGGTGGTAGTGGTTGTGGTGGTGGTGTGGTTATGGTGGTAGTGGTTGTGGTGGTGGTGGTGGTGTGGTCGTGGTGGTGGTTATGCTAGTGGTAGTCATGGTAGTAGTGGTCGTGGTGGTGGTTATGCTAGTGGTAGTCATGGTAGTAGTGGTCGTGGTGGTGGTGGTGTGGTTATGATGGTAGTGGTGGTGTGGTTATGATGGTAGTGGTTGTGGTGGTGGTGTGGTTATGGTGGTAGTGGTTGTGGTGGTGGTGGTGTGGTTATGGTGGTAGTGGTTGTGGTGGTGGTGTGGTTATGGTGGTAGTGGTGGTGTGGTTATGGTGGTAGTGGTGGTGTGGTTATGGTTGTAGTGGTGGTGGTGGTGGTGGTGGTGTGGTTATGGTTGTAGTGGTTGTGGTGGTGGTGGTGGTGTGGTTATGGCTGTAGTGGTGGTGGTGGTGGTGGTGGTGTGGTTATGGTTGTAGTGGTGTGGTTATGGTGGTAGTGGTTGTGGTGGTGGTGGTGGTGTGGTTATGGTGGTAGTGGTTGTGGTGGTGGTGTGGTTATGGTGGTAGTGGTTGTGGTGGTGGTGTGGTTATGGTGGTAGTGGTTGTGGTGGTGGTGTGGTTATGGTGGTAGTGGTTGTGGTGGTGGTGGTGAGGTTATGGTGGTAGTGGTGGTGTGGTTATGATGGTAGTAGTTGTGATGATGGTAGTGGTGGTGGTGGTGGTGGTGGTGCTAATGGTTTTGGTGGTGTGGTTATGGTGGTAGTGGTTGTGGTGGTGGTGGTGGTGCTAATGGTTTTGGTGGTGTGGTTATGGTTGTAGTGGTGGTGGTAGTGGTTGTGGCGGTGGTGATGTAGTTATGGTGGTGGTGGTAGTTGTGGTTGTGGTAGTGATGGTGGTAGTGGTGGTAGGTTAGTATCTCTAGACCTCTTTTTCTCCCTCTTTTTTTTCCTTTAAATTCTTCCGTGTTATTTGATCCCACGCCTCCCGTTTTTTGTGCGTGGCGTTTTTTGTCGGGTTCGGAGGTGTGCTGGAGGCCGTGATGAGACCACCTTTTTTTGTGTCTGTGGCTTTTTATTTGACTTTAAAAGATGTCCAGAGATTGTACATTTTTGTTTTACTTACATTTTCATTTTCATTTTTATTTATTTTTCTCGTCTGCTCTTGCTCTCATCGATACTTTGTTGTTTACTTCTTCATCTGTTTATATTCGCCCTTTTTTTAAATCTATACTTTATTTTTTATATGATTATGATAATGGTATTTTTTCCTGTTTTTTTTTCTTCATAGTAATACCTTTTCCCTATTTTTTGTTTCCTTTCTTCCCTTTTCTTTCTTTATTTCTTTATATTTGCTTTCTTTTCTCTGTTCTATTTCAAGATTCTGGTATTTGTATTTTTTTTTCTTTTCGTTGCATCTTTTAACACATGATAGCCAGCACCTTATGGTATAAATCAGCAAAGAATGTCCTCACTTTGTTGTATAGAAAGTCTCATTAGTAAGGAAGTATATATGAATTTTCTTAGTCTAGACCTATACTAACTGCTCGGGGTTTGTTAGGTTAGGTAAGGTTAAGTTTAGGGTATCTTCAAACACACGATAGCCAGTACCTTATGGTATAAATTAACAAAGAATGGCCTCACTTTGTTGTATAGAAAGTCTCATTAGTAAGGAAGCATATATGAATTTTCTGAGTCAAGACCTATAGTAACTTTTTTTTTTCATTATTGTTTCCCTTATTTTTGCCCTTGAGCTGCTTCCTATGCTGTAAAAAAACCCATTTGGGGTTTGTTTGGTTAGGTTAGGTTAAGTTTGGGGTATCTTCAAACACATGATAGCCAGCACCTTATGGAGTAAAACAACAACCCCAATCCTCACTAACCTAGAATCCCCTGTCTTCCCTTCTTCAACTCCTCCACCTCCTCCTTGCCCTCCCCACCTCCCTATCTTTAATATAATGTTCACTAAATCACCCACACTGTCACCGTAATCCCTCCTTCCTCCCCATCTTCCCCTCCTCCCTCCTCCTCCATTTTACAGAAGCGAGAAAAGAACTAGAAAATTTAGCAACAACACAAGCAAAATATAACATTGTGGTGCAACTCAAAATAATAAAAAAATACATAATTCATCACAGCTATCATGAGATCAAAGGAATGGATAGAATAGACACTTAAAAAAAACATAGATACATAAAAGACTACAGAATTAACAGATAGACAATATGATAGGACTCAAAGGCAGGAGTAGGAGGAGGGGGAGTACGAGCCTTTGATGAAGCAGATAAGGGTGTGCCTATCTCTGAGTGCCGGTTCAGTGCCATTGCAAGAAGTGGCGAGGATGTGAAAAATGTAATGGTCGAGTTCTGAATTCCTGAGGTGACGTGTGGGAGGAGGAGGAGGAGGAGGAGAGGCAGAGTAGGGTTCGAGAGAGGATCATTGAGGATATTTGTTCGTCCCTTATCCTCCTCCTCCTCCTCCTCTTCCTCCACCTCCTCTTCCTCTTCCTCCTCCTCCTTGACCTCATCCTAATAACAATGTCCCTCTCATCGTTCTTTTTTGCCCTATTTATCCTCCTCCTCCTCCTACTACTCCTCCTCCTCGAAGCGCCGTCAGGAATGTGTTGTCAGGTTATGTGTGGGATGTGCCGCGAGGGATATTACACACACACACACACACACACACACACACACACACACACAATATTACGTACATACATGGCATACGGGTGATATTAATGTGAGTGTCTCCGTCCCAGTTATGTAATTATATTTATGCATCTCACGCCGGAGGCCGCCATTAATTACAGGTGGGAAGGTGCAGGCATGGGGAGGGGCATGTAGGTGCATTGTACGACCCGTTGTTTGATGACACTTGTGGTGATGATAATGATAATGATGATGGTAATAATAATAATAATAATAATAATAATAATAATAATAATAATAATAATAATAATAATAATAATAATAATAATAATAATAATAAGTACAGTACAGATGGTAATGATGATGGAAATGATAGTAAGTGATGTAAAGATGCAAAGGAAGGGAAAGTTTGACAAAAGGATAGGAAAAGATGTGTGTGTGTGTGTGTGTGTGTGTGTGTGTGTGTGTGTGTGTGTGTGTGTGTGTGCAGACGAAGGAAAGTATGAGCGGAAAGGAAGGAAACGAATAATGAGGTCTTTTGGAGTCCCCGAGGAAGGTTCAGTAACACGAGGATTTCTTGGTATTTTTGTTAAAAGTAGCAAAGTGTCGTAAGAAAAATCCTTTGTCTTAAGATACCCAGGAGGAGGGGGAGGAGGAAGAAGAAAAAGAAGAAGAAGAAGAAGAAGAAGAGGAGGAGGGGAACAAAAAAAAGGACAAGTAAGAAGATGATAACGAGAAACTGTATGATAGAAACTTAGCAAAATGATAAAGGAAAAACAGAGGCAACAAAACAGGTATGATATGGATGGATGCATTGATATAACTGGATGGAAAAAGACAAACATGTAAATAGAGAGAGAGAATTTATTTTAGTTAGACTGGAAGAAAGTAAGGCGGAGGCAAAGGAAGGAAGCGGAGGTGATTAAGGCGAGGTGGAGGAAAGTAAAGGGGAGGAGAGAGAGTGAGGTAGGTTAGGGGAGGGGACGAGGGAGAGGACGAGGAAGGTTAGGGGAGGGGAGAGAGGGAAGGAGAGAGAGTGAGGAAGGCTTGGGAAGGTGAGAGAGGGAATGAGGGAGAGTGAGGAAGACTTGAGAAAGGGAGAGAGTGAGGAAGACTTGAGAAAGAGAGAGTGAGGTAGACTTGGAGGAGAGTGATGAAGACTTGAGAAAGGGAGAGAGTGAGGAAGACTTGGGGAGGGTAGAGGGAAGGAGGGAGAGTGAGGAAGACTTGAGAAAGGGATAAAGGGAGGAAGACTTGTGGACGGTAGAGGGAAGGAGGTTGAGTGAGGAAGGTTAGATCCCGGCCCCGTGTTACAGTTACCCGCCACGCACAATGTAGTGACTCTCCTGATGCGGGAAGCGACCCCAGACCTTCAATCAACCCTAACTTCAGCGAGCAGCTACAGCGTATGCCCCAATTATAGATAGATAGATAGATAGATACAGATAATTTTCCTCTTACCTTCCGACCATGTCACAAAGCTTCCTAACAAAGAGCAAATCGCAGCAATTGGAAGAACACACATTACGAAATGGACTTTGAAACACTCCAGCTAAAAAAGTAGTTTGGGACGAACAGAACCTCTACCAGTGTACTATGCGAAAGAGCAATTATGTCGTCTGTTCCTACACGTAGTCTTTATAACTCTTCATTGGTAGGACGGGAGGAGAGGGAAAAGAATATAGTTAGTGTGATGAGTAAGATAAGGGTGAAAGATGAATAAAAACACAGCTATGAGAAGGAACGAGGCAAAGAAATGCAAGGAAATGAGCGAAAGGAAGGAGAAAAAACAGAGAGAGAGAGAGAGATATGCAATGGTACAGCAGGAAGGAAGGAAAGCTCAAGTGAAGTGACGATAAGCATCCTTGTATCGGACCCCTGAGCCTCGCATCCTCATTAAAACACACACACACACACACACACACACACACACACACACACACACCATACCTCTGTGTGTGTGTGTGTGTGTGTGTGTGTGTGTGTGTGTGTGTGTGTGTGTGTGTGTGTGCTTTCGTTCGACTCTCCTGTTCTACAAAAACGGATCCTACGGCGGAGGAAGACCGAGAGGATTTTCTCCCTGCCCGTCGGCGTTCGGAGGCCATTCTGTTTTCAATCCTGATCTGACGAAAGCTGTTTTCTGCCACAAAACCGTAATTATTTTTAATATCATCTCAAGCAACAACTATGAGGTTCTTCCTTGCTTGGACGCTGGTCATCATCCTAGGGATGATGGCCGGTCAGCCAACCAGCCGGTCAGCAAGCCGCGGCAGGGTGAGCTCAAGGGCTCCCAAGGACAAGGTGCCCTACCTAGCCTCAAGAAGGCCAATGACGACCCTTTTAAGAAACATGACGAGGGGGAACTCAAAGATTTCCCCAAAATGCCTGATCTTGAGAAGATGAGCACACGTTTGCAAAATGGCGCGAATGACAGTATCAAGACCGTGGAAAGGAAAGTCTTTGATAATAGAGATGAAACGGGGCATGTAACCGGCAATAAGACAGTCGTTGAAAAGACTACAGAAACTGACCTACAGCCCAACGGAAATGTATCAAAGATTACGAAAACACAGGTTGTTATTGATGAGGAAGGTAAAGAAAGTGCCGAAAATCTGTCACAGAGAGCAAAACTCTGACGCAAACCACTCCACACAACGGGTCCCTAACACAGACGGTGGACGTGAACAAGGTCACGGACGAAGTGTAATGAAATACACGAGGAAGTTGTTATAAAGAAGGAAGCAACAGTACTGCCTCTTACCAGTGCCACTGAGGTAACAAAGGAGATTCTGCCAGGCAATAAAACGAATCAATTATTAGCAACAGAGAAAGAAGAAAAACTACCTTTAGAGGAAACCATTAGGGAAACATGTGTGGAAAGTAAGAACGATACGGATAAGAGCGACGGACGCCAGAAAGTAGAACGGACAGAGAAAACCATTGAGATTCTTCCCGGCAATAAAACGAATGAAATGTTAGTAACAGAAAAAGAAGAAACTGCCTTCACAGGAAACCATTAAGGAGACATCTGTGGAGACTAAGAACGTAACAGAAAATGGCGATGGTCCTCTGACAGTAGAACGGACAGAGAAAACAAAGGAGATTCCGCCAGCCAATGAAACGAATGAAATTATAGTAACAAAGAAAGAAGAAAGACTACCTTCACAGGAAAGCATTTCGATGACATCTGTGGAGGAGAGTAGAAATGCTTCAGAAAATGGCGATGGACCTCAGAAAATAGAACGAACAGAGAAAACAAAGGAGATTCTGCCCGGCAATAAAACGAATGAAATTGATGTAACAGAAAAGAAGAAAGACTAACTTCACAGGAAAGCATTTCGATGACATCTGTGGAGGAGAGTAGAAATGCTTCAGAAAATGGCGAAGGACCTCAGAAAATAGAACGAACAGAGAAAACAAAGGAGATTCTGCCCGGCAATAAAACGAATGAAATTGATGTAACAGAGAAAGAAGAAAAACTACCTTCACATGAAACCATCAAGGAAACATCTGTGGAGGAGAGTAGAAATGTTTCAGAAAATGGCGAAGGACCTCTGGTAGTACAACGAACAGAGAAAACAAAGGAGATTCTGCCCGGCAATGAAACGAATGAAGTTGTAGTAACTGAGAATGAAGAAAGACTACCTTCACAAGGAAACATCGGTGGAGAGTAGGAATGTTACAGAAAATGGCGATGGACCTCTGGTAGTTGACCGAACAGAGAAAACAAAGGAGATTCTGCCCGGCAATGAAACGAATGAAGTTGTTGTAACAGAGAAGGAAGAAAAACTACCTTCACATGAAACCATCAAGGAAACATCGGTGGAGAGTAGGAATGTTACAGAGAATGGCGATGGACCTCTGGTAGTAGACCGAACAGAGAAAACAAAGGAGATTCTGCCCGGCAATGTAACGAATGAAGTCGTAGTAACAGAGAAGGAAGAAAAACTACCTTCACGGGAAACTGCTGTGACGCCACCGAAGGTTGTTAAAAAGATTAGGAGAAGGAAAGCTTGTAGGTGTGACTCGTTGTTGACCCTTTCGGTGGTAACAGAAGAATTAATTGAAAGAATTGCTCGTGTTGTATTGAAGGAAATGACAACAGAGTAGTGATAGTGTGTTACTGTTTCTCTTATCAATTTCTTTGAAAAAAATCAAAATAAAAATAAATATTAAAGAGGTCAGGAGGCCGTGAACCATTCAAATATGTCACTTATGAACACGGTGATTGCGGCCCCGGTTTAGACTCGAGAGAGTTGTGTTTCTTTTAAGAGTGTACACACACAGTGCCGGTTTGTGTCCGGCCCTGAGTATCACAGCAGTTAGTGGCGTCCATCGTTCCTCCATTGTCCTCGAATTTTACGGTTCTCGCGATTAATTTGCCAGATTTTGCACCACATATCGCGCCTTTTGTTGGGTATATTTTTGTGTGTGAGCGTTACCGAGAGAGAGAGAGAGAGAGAGAGAGAGAGAGAGAGAGAGAGAGAGAGAGAGAGAGAATAAAGAAAGCATAAGCGTGCGTGATACAACAAGCAAAGCAGAAACAGTTTGGATGAGGATAATACACAAACAATATTGATAAGATAAGAACGTGGAAAAGCGATAAAAGGGATGAGAAAATATGAGCATCAGAGAGAGAGAGAGAGAGAGAGAGAGAGAGAGAGAGACTGCATTTCCGATTACTTTCCTATACCATCATTTATCTTTCCTTTTTTAAACCAATTTTTCTCCGCTCCAACACAATCCCATTCTCTCCTAACCTGACCTTCTCCTCCTCCTCCTTTCTCCTCTCCTACCCTCTCCCATGCCCCTCCCCACACGCACACAAGCCTCCTCCGCGCCCACTGTGATTCAATGGCCCCGGCAGCTGCATAGGAACACACGTCTTCTAACCCCCCCCTCGCTCCTATTCTCCCTCTCCCCCTTTTTTTTCGTCTTCAATTCCCCTTTCCCTTTTACTTACACTGTCACACTCCTTGTATGGTAATGGTTTTGTGTGTTGGCGGGGTGGGGGAAGGTGTCTGTGTTTGTGTGTGTGTGTGTGTGTGTGTGTGTGTGTGTGTGTGTGTGTGTGTGTTAACTGAATTACTTTTGCAACTATAATCATCACCGCAATGACTACCCCCCTCTCCTCTCTCTCTCTCTCTCTTTATCATTTTTAGCGCATATTTGACTTAACCTTTTACTTCAGTTACTTAAAACACACACACACACACACACACACACACACACACACACACACACACACACACTTTCCCTTCCCCATAAACACCAAATGCCTTGCCAGTAATATTTTTTTCCCACGGTTGGTTTGCAAGTCTTTCATAATTCACGACAACTACTCAAGCCCTGGAATGCCTCTCTCTCTGCCTCAAGGAAACGTGCCAAGGGGAAGAGAAACTGGAGCATCACTTTAACTTTATTATTTTTTGTGTGTGTGACGATATTTCTATTTCTAATTTTTTTTTCAATATTTTTTTCAGTTATTGTTCTCCTTTGCAATTTTTTTTTTACGATATTTCTATTTCTTTTTTTTTTTTTACATTTTCTTCATCTGTATTTTTTTCAGTTATTGTTTTCCTTTGCAATTTTTTTTGACGATATTTCTATTTTTCTTTTCTTATTACATTATCTTTATCTATATTTTCTTTTAATTATTATCTTTCTTTGCAACCTTTTATTTTTATTTATTTTTCAACCCTTTTTCATAGCATTTTCGTCTTTTTTTTTATTTATTTATTTTTACATACCTGCCTATAGCGCCGGTAGGCTTTCTTCAGGGTCCAGATTGTTGGCCCAAGCCCGTCATGGCGCAGGCAATTTTTATAGTAGCGCCAGTTGTGCTTGCTTTATTTTCCTGTTTTTAATTAATGTATGTGATCTTGAACCATTCATTATTACACACACACACACACACACACACACACACACACACACACACACACACAGGTGATATTTGTTCCCTCATTAATTATAATCAGTTCCAGGTAGACTTGTCATACTTAATTCACGAGTGGCAAGTGTTTTTTTTTCCGTGTTCAAGCGCTTGCTGATGCGGGAGAGTACGTGACCTTTCCAAGAGCTCACTTATTTATCTGTGTATTTATTTAGTTGCTTATTCATTTATTTTTGTTCTTGGAGAGTATATTTCATGTCCTACTCTTTTATGAACCCGAAAGTTATCATTCACGTGCGTTTTCTTTTATACTTTCTGTACGTACGAAAAAAGGGAGGTAAGGTAAGGGGATGAAAAAGGGAAGGGGGGTATGGGGACTGAGGTTGAAGGTATATTACTTTCTATCCGTCCGAAAAAAGGGAGATAAGGTAAGGGGATGAAGAGGGAAGGGGAGGGTTGAGGGCTGAGGTTGAAGGTATATTAATTGTAAGTGGAGGAGGAGGAGGAAGAAGTAGAGTAGGAGGAGGAGGAGGAGGAGGAGGAGGAAGAAGAAGAATTGAAGCAGGAAAAGGAGGAGGAGGTGGAGGAGGAGGAGGAGGAAGAAGTAGAGCAGGAGGAAGAGGAGGAGGAGGAAGAATTGAAGCAGGAGAAGGAGGAGGAGGAGGAGGAATTGAAGCAGGAGGAGGAGGAGGAGGAGGAGGAGGAAGAAGTAGAGCAGGAGGAGGAGGAGGAGGAGGAGGAGGAGGAGGAGGAAGAATTGAAGCAGGAGGAGGAGGAGGAGGAGGAGGAATTGAAGCAGGAGGAGGAGGAGGAGGAATTGAAGCAGGAGGAGGAGGAGGAGGAAGTGTAGCAGGAGGAGGAGGAGGAGGAAGAGGAAGTGAAGCAAGAGGAGGAGGAGGAGGTGGAGGTCAGGTCATCAATTCGTTAATCATCTCATTTATTTATCCTCGCACGTTTATTAACATTCATGCACTTCTTTTCCAGCTCTTAATAAGCAACGCGAATAACGTCAAATATTCAGTAATTTTCTATTTAACTCATTCACCAATCAACGTCATTAGTATTCGTGTATAACTTCTTAATGAACTTTATTTTTGACTTGAAGTGTATATGATTTGCCTTCTTCATTAAGTAAGTCATAAGGAAGGGTATTAATGACCTCTCGTATCGTGTATCAGACTGCAGGTGTGAGTATTTATTGGTACCTTTAATTATTTACTCACCTGTGGACCTGATCGACTACACCTGACACTTTTTTTTTTTTTTTTATTTATTTTTTTTTTTTTTTGTGGGAGGGTGAATCAACAATGTTCTTCACTACACCACTATGTTATGGACGCTCTCATTTAATTGATATATTCCATGATTATCTATGACTATTTAGCGATTTTTTTTTTTTATAGTAGAGAAAGCGCATAATTATAATTCTCTCTCTCTCTCTCTCTCTCTCTCTCTCTCTCTCTCTCTCTCTCTCTCTCTCTCTCTCATACTCACCTGTTTGTAATGTTTGTTTTCCTCTTAAGACAGGCTCGAATATGTGTGTGTGTGTGTGTGTGTGTGTGTGTGTGTGTGTGTGTGTGTGTGTGTGTGAGGACCCTCCAGCCCACCTGTGTATGTCTTTACCTGAGGACTCTTGTTCCTCATAATTAACAGGTGTAAGAGTCCTCCTCAGTCCTCATCCTCATCTCGTTTTCTTTTTCTTCTGTTTTCTCTTTGTCCTCCTCCTTTTTTTCTCTTCCTCTTAGTCGTGTTCCTCCTTTTTTATCTGGCTTTTAGTTCTCTTCCTCCTTTTTCTCTCTTCTCCCCTTCTCCTCGTTCTCCTCGTCGTTGTCATTGTCTATCTTACTTTCTCTCTTTCTCCTCTTCTTCCTCCTCCTACTCCTTCTCCTCCTCTACTTCATATCTGCTCATCTGTTTGACACTCGATATGGGTACGTATTAAAAAAAATAATAGTAGTAGTAGTAGCAGTAGTAGTAGTAGTAGTAGTAGTAGTAGTAGTAGTAGTAGTGGTAGTAGTAGTAGTTCAGGTATATATTCACTTCTTTTTATTCATTCATACCGCTGGGTGAGTGAGTGCATATGATCGCTCTGAATATTCGTGTATGAGTCGGTCACTGGAGTGTTTTTCTCGCCGATACTTGAGCGCTGATTATGCATTCCCTCTGAGGCTCTTCTTGTATCATTCCCTCTCCCAAGTGTGCCTCCTCTTTCCCCTCAGCCACTCTCACCTCTCCACCTACTCTTGTGGCTTCAGTCTGTTTGCCTTCCGTGACCTCATCCACATCTCAAGCACCTCGAAATGTTTTCCCTCCATTTCTCTTCCTTCTCTACTCTCTTCCACCTTAGCTCTCTACCTCCTCCTCCTTCTTCTCTTCCACCTATGCTTCTCTTTCACCTTCTCCTCCACCTCTCCACTTACCTAATGCCTCCCCTCCTTTTCCTTTCTTCACCTCCACCTCCTCCACTCGCTTCTTCTTACCTCCATTCTTTTTTTTCTTCTTCTTCCTTTTCTCCACTTTTTTCCCTTCCTTGTTTCCCTATTCCTTTTCCTATCTCCCTTCCTTTATCTTCCTCTCTTCCTCCCATCCTTCCTCCCTCTTTCCTCTCCTCCACTTCCTTCCTCTCCTCCTTCCTCTCTCCTCTATCTCCCTTTTCCTCTTCATCTTTCTCCATTTGCATCAGCCTGAGAGGAGGAAGGAAGAAGAAAGGACAGGGTGGAGGAAACGAGGGAGAGAGGAAGGCAGGGAGGGAGGGAAGAAGAGGAGGGAGGAAAAAGACGGAGGAATGATAATGGAAGAACCCAAAGAGCGAGGAACGGAAATGGAGGAAGGAAGGAAAGGAGGAAAAAGCAGTGAGAGACGGGACCGGTGGAAGAGAAGGAAGGAAATGGGAAACAAGAGAGAGAGAGAGAGAGAGAGAGAGAGAGAGAGAGAGAGAGAGAGAGAGAGAGAGAGAGAGAGAGAGAGAGAGAGAGAGAGAGAGAGAGAGAGAGAGAGAGAGAGAGAGAGAGAGAGAGAGAGAGAGAGAGAGAGAGAGAGAGAGAGAGAGAGAGAGAGAGAGAGAGAGAGAGAGAGACGAAGGAAGAGTTAGGAAGAACTAGCTTTTGAATGTCTATGTCTGGGTATGTCTGTATTTTTGTGTGTGTATGTGTATGTATGTATGTATGGGGGTATATTTATATCTATCTATCTATCTATCTATCTATCTCTCCATCTATCTATCTATCTATCTATCTATCTATAAATGCAAGTATGGTACACAGACTTGCGCAACCAACTGGACTTAACCTAAACTTTCTCACCCATGAAACCCCAACGAGAGAGAGAGAGAGATTTACATAGATTTACATAGAAAATCAGACCATGCAGACCCCATGGTCCAGACTTGGTGGTCTGTCCTTAAACCTAAATGATTTTACATTACTCAGAAGACTCCAAAACGTTGCATTTTTACTCTAGCATTAATCAGAAGACTCCAAAACGTTGCATTTCTACTCTAGTTAATATTATGTTGAAGGAAGTGACGGTCGAGCATATTTTTGAAGGAGTCAATCGTGTTACACTGGACCACTGATGGTGGAAGCTTATTCCATTCTCGCACTATAACGTTGGTGAAGAAAAATTTGGTGCAGTCTGAATTTACTTGTCTACATCTGAGTTTTACGCCATTGTTCCTCGTGCGCAAAGTGTCATCGATCAGAAACAATGTTGATCTGTCTATATTCGTGAAACCATTAAGTATTTTAAAACATTCGATCAGTTTTCCTCGGAGGCGACGTTTCTCAAGAGAGAACATGTTAAGGGTAGAAAGCCTTTCTTCGTAGGATTTGTTGCGCAAGGAAGGGATCATTTTTGTTGCCCGACGCTGAACACCTTCTAATTTAGCAATATCCTTTGCATGGTGGGGAGACCAAAACTGTACCGCATATTCCAAGTGGGGTCTGACTAACCTGTTGTAGAGCGGGAGTGTTACATCTTTATTCTTGAATAAAAAGTTTCTTTTAATGAAGCCCAACATTCTGTTCGCTTTATTTGCTGCATCGATGCATTGCTGTGAGAATTTGAGGTTTGACGCAATTTTGACCCCCAAGTCCTTGACGCATTGAACGCTTTTGAGTTTAACGCCGCGCATTTCGTAATCGAACTTCTTATTCCTCGTTCTAACTTGAAGGACCTGGCACTTGTCTACGTTAAAGGGCATCTCCCATCTATCCGACCAAGCTGAAATTTTGTGCAAATCCTCTTGGAGGCTTTGCCTGTCTTCGTCAGTGAGAACCGAGTTACCAATCTTTGTGTCGTCTGCAAATTTACTGTTGAGGTTATTGAGTCCAACATCCACGTCGTTGATGTAAATAATGAAGAGCACTGGGCCAAGAACCAAGCCCTGAGGGACGCCACTAGTGACCGGCGCCCACTCTGAGTTAAATCCGTCAATCACTACTCTTTGTTCTCTGTTGCTCAACCAATTCGCGATCCATTGGTTTACTTGACCTTCAATACCTATTTGCTTTAATTTGTAAAGTAATTTATGATGCGGGACTTTATCAAACGCTTTCTGGAAATCAAGATAGACTACGTCCAGTGATTTGGTTACGTCATAAAGAGTGAAGAGGTCGTTATAAAAAGTTAATAGGTTTGATAGGCAGGATCTTTTGTTTCGGAAACCATGTTGTGTGAGAGAGAGAGAGAGAGAGAGAGAGAGAGAGAGAGAGAGAGAGAGAGAGAGAGAGAGAGAGAGAGAGAGAGAGAGAGAGAGAGAGAGAGAGAGAGAGAGAGAGAGAGAGAGAGAGAGAGAGAGAGAGAGAGAGAGAGAGAGAGAGAGAGAGAGAGAGAGAGAGAGAGATTTATATAGAAAATCAGACCACACAGACCCCATGGTCCAGACTTGGTAGTCTGTCCTTAAGCCTAAGTGATTTTACATTAATCAGAAGACTCCTAAACGTTGCATTTCTACTCTAGTTGATATTAAGTTGATGGATGTGACGGTCGAGCTTATTTTTGAAGGAGTCAATCGTGTTACACTGAACCACTGATGGTGGAAGCTTATTCCATTCTCGCACTACAACGTTGGTGAAGAAAAATTTGGTGCAGTCTGAATTTACTTGTCTACATCTGAGTTTTACGCCATTGTTCCTCGTGCGCAAAGTGTCATCGATCAGAAACAATGTTGATCTGTCTACATTCATGAAACCATTAAGTATTTTAAAACATTCGATCAGTTTTGCTCGGAGGCGACGTTTCTCAAGAGAGAACATGTTAAGGGTAGAAAGCCTTTCTTCGTAGGATTTGTTGCGCAAGGAAGGGATCATTTTCGTTGCCCGACGCTGAACACCTTCTAATTTAGCAATATCCTTTGCATGGTGGGAAACCAAAACTGTACCGCATATTCCAAGTGGGGTCTGACTAAGCTATTGTAGAGCGGGAGTATTACATCTTTATTCTTGAATAAAAAGTTTTTTTTAATGAAGCCCAACATTCTGTTCGCTTTAATTGCTGCATCGATGCATTGCTGTGAGAATTTGAAGTTTGACGCGATTTTGACCCCCAAGTCCTTGACGCATTGAACGCTTTTGAGTTTAACGCCGCGCATTTCGTAATCGAACTTCTTATTCCTCGTTCCAACTTGAAGGACCTGGCACTTGTCTACGTTAAAGGGCATCTCCCATCTATCCGACCAAGCTGAAATTTTGTGCAAATCCTCTTGGAGGCTTTGCCTGTCTTCGTCAGTGAGAACCGAGTTACCAATCTTTGTGTCGTCTGCAAATTTACTAATGCGGTTATTGAGTCCAACATTCATGTCGTTGATGTAAATAATGAAGAGCACTGGGCCAAGAACCGAGCCCTGAGGGACGCCACTAGTGACCGGCGCCCACTCTGAGTTAAATCCGTCAATCACTACTCTTTGTTGTCTGTTGCTCAACCAATTCGCGATCCATTGGTTTACTTGACCGTCAATACCTATTTGCTTTAATTTGTTAAGTAATTTATGATGCGGGACTTTATCAAACGCTTTCTGGAAATCAAGATAGACTACGTCCAGTGATTTGGTTACGCCATAAACAGTGAAGAGGTCGTTATAAAAGGTTAATAGGTTTGATAGGCAGGATCTTTTGTTTCGGAAGCCATTTTGTGAGTCCCCAATTAATGAGTGGCTTTCAAGGTAACTCACAATTTTGAGTCCAACATCCACGTCGTTGATGTAAATAATGAAGAGCACTGGGCCAAGAACCGAGCCCTGAGGGACGCCACTAGTGACCGGCGCCCACTCTGAGTTAAATCCGACAATCACTACTCTTTGTTGTCTGTTGCTCAACCAATTCGCGATCCATTGGTTTACTTGACCGTCAATACGTATTTGCTTTAATTTGTAAAGTAATTTATGATGCGGGACTTTATCAAACGCTTTCTGGAAATCAAGATAGACTACGTCTAGTGATTTGGTTACGTCATAAACAGTGACGAGGTCGTTATAAAAGGTTAATAGGTTTGACAGGCAGGATCTTTTGTTTCGGAAGCCATGTTGTGAGTCCCCAATTAATGAGTGGCTTTCAAGGTAACTCACAGTTTTGTCTCTTATTATGCCCTCAAGTAGCTTACCTACAACCGAAGTTAGACTAATGGGCCTGTAATTACCTGGTACTTTTTTGTCTCCTCTCTTAAAAATCGGTGTCACGTTAGCCTTTTTCTAATCTGAAGGGACGATGCCTTGTCGCAAGGTCATATTGAATGCGGATGTGAGGGAGGAGAGTATTTCGCACTTTGTTTCTTTCAGCAGAGTTGGATATACTTTGTCAGGTCCAGGACTTTTATTTGTTTTAAGTGATTTGAGGGCTTTAAGGACTTCATCGGGTTTTATTTCAAAGTTAGGCAATGCATGCTCGAGATTTACATTAGTACTGGTGTTGGTGGTAGTGGTGGGAGGACTGTTATTATTAAACACCGAGGAAAAGTAATTGTTTAATAGGTTTGCAACGCGTTGCCTGTCATTCACTAGTGCACCGTCGCTGTTTGTTAAAGGTCCAATTCCACTTCTGATCGCCCTTCTGTTGTTTATGTAACTGAAGAAGGATTTCGGATTATTTTTACAGTTGTCTGCAATATTTTCTTCATATCTACGCTTTGCCTGACGCACTAATCTGTTGACTCGTCGCCTGGCATCATTGTAAAGTCTAATGTTTTCGGGCGTGCTTTGCTCTTTCTTTAACCTGTAAAACAATTTTCTCTCCTTGACTGAGTGTTTAATTTCGCTATTAAACGAAGGTGGACTTTTATTAGTGTTAATTCGCTTCTCGCACAAAGGGACAAATGTGTACTGCTGAGAGAGAGAGAGAGAGAGAGAGAGAGAGAGAGAGAGAGAGAGAGAATATACAAAACAAGCCCCACTAACGGAACTAAACCATTAAAAAGCAATACCATAATAATTACACAGCTCGCGGCCGGGGAAGCTTAGAGTCGCGGCAATGCTATAAGAGAGAGGGAGAGGGAGGGAGTGAGAGAGAGTGGGAGAGAGACTCGTTGCGGCCAGGTGAAGGTTGATGGTGGTAATTAATTTCTCTATTGATATACAGGTGGGCAGTGCAACCAAAGGGAGAATTTATGGTTGGGAAATTGCCTCTTACTCTCCTTACGGGGGATGGAGGAATGGACAGAAAGAAATTTAATGGAGCTTTTCAAGGGGAGGTGAAGAGGGAGGGAGGGGAGGGATGGAAGGGTGGGTGGAATGGGTTATGGTACAGTCTTGATAATGGAGAGAGAGAGAGAGAGAGAGAGAGAGAGAGAGAGAGAGAGAGAGAGAGAGAGAGAGAGAGAGAGAGAGAGAGAGAGAGAGAGAGAGAGAGAGAGAGAGAGAGAGAGAGAGAGAGAGAGAGAGAGAGAGAGAGAGAGAGAGAGAGAGAGAGAGAGAGAGAGAGAGAGAGAGAGAATTCTACTCTACTGGTTTTATTTATACTACGTCTTATGAAATATGTCGTAAACTCTAACACAATTATATCTAAGTTCAGTGTAACCTTTCCTTTGGCATTTATAAACAGTGACTGTCTTTCCTTCCTTCCTTCTTCACTTGCGTTTCCTTCCTTCTTTGCTTCCCTCCCTTCACCATCTTTATCTTCCCTTCCCTTCGTCAAGTGTTCCATGGCAGCATCATTATCATGGTTAGCAAAAAGGAAAAGTGAGAAGGGAGAGCGGGAGAAGGGAAAATATGAGAGGAAGAAGGGAGGGAAGGGAAGGAAGGAAGAATGAGAAGTAAGGAAGGGAGGAAGAGATGAAGGAAAGGAGGGCTGTGTGGAGGGAGAGAAGACGGGAAGGAAGGACAACTAGAAGATGAAAAGTAAGGAAGGAACAAAGAAAAGGAAGAAGGGAAGAGGGAAAGAGGAAAACAATAAAGAAAAGAAGAATAGAGAGTAAGAAGCAGTGCAGACAGAAATGAAAGGAGGGAGAGAAATGGGAAAAAGAGGAAGGGAAAGAAGAAAAAAAGAATGGAGAGGGAGAGCAGGGCAGACAGAAAGGAAAGGAGGGAGAGAGAGAGATGGGAAAAAGAGGAAGGGAAGGAAGAAAATAAGAATGAAGAGGGAGAGCAGGGCAGACAGAAAGGAAAGGAGGGAGAGAGAGATGGGAAAAAGAGGAAGGGAAGGAAGAAAATAAGAATGGAGAGGGAGAGCAGGGCAGACAGAAAGGAAAGGAGGGAGAGAGAGATGGGAAAAAGAGGAAGGGAAGGAAGAAAATAAGAATGGAGAGGGAGAGCAGGGCAGACGGAAGGGAAAGGAGGGAGAGAGAGATGGGAAAAAGAGGAAGGGAAGGAAGAAAATAAGAATGGAGAGGGAGAGCAGGGCAGACGGAAGGGAAAGGAGGGAGAGAGAGAAAGAGATGAGAAAGAGGAAGGGAAGAAGGAAAGAAAGAGTGAAGAGAGAACAAAGATAAATAAAGGAGAGCAGTGTGAAGAGAGGAAGGGATAACAGGGGAGAGAAAAGGGCGGGGCATCTTATAATCATCATCATCAGCATCAGCAGCCGGAGTAGCCACGGGACATTAAATTTTACGGCGTGTCACCTCAGCCTTCGCAGCCCCTAAAATGCCTGACCATCGAGAGAGAGAGAGAGAGAGAGAGAGAGAGAGAGAGAGAGAGAGAGAGAGAGAGAGAGAGAGAGAGAGAGAGAGAGAGAGAGAGAGAGAGAGAGAGAGAGAGAGAGAGAGAGAGAGAGAGAGAGAGAGAGAGAGAGAGAGAGAGAGAGAGAGAGAGAGAGAGAGAGAGAGAGAGAGAGAGAGAGAGAGAGAGAGAGAGAGAGAGAGAGAAGGCATAAGGTTTAAAGATAATATTAATGAGAACAATAGAATTATTAAACTTTATTATTAGAGGGAGATTAAGAGACCGTGGCCACATAGGGTTCATTAGACACACACACACACACACACACACACACACACACACGCGCGCGCGCACACATAAAATTTAAATAAGGTGGCAGGCATGTTGCGAAAACCCTGACGTGAAATGAAGTGAGATAAGGGACGGGAGATAAGATAAGGAGATAAGGGCGATGGGAGCAAGATTAGATTCCGGTAACTCTGGCGAAGATGGAGTGAGACAGGCGGCGATGGGGAGAGAAATATATTGCCTAGAGGTCCATAGAGTTCATTGTATTTAGGAAAGGGTGAAATGAGGGAGTTTTTTGACACGGGATAAATTCAGCGAAATAAGTTGTGACTCCTGCATAAGGAAGGAAGGAAAGAAGGAGAAAGGAATGGAGTGGTAAAAGGGAGGAGGAGGGAAGGAGGACAAAGAGAATAAGGGCGATGAAAAAAGGAAGAAGAGTAAATAGGTGAGAGAGGGTGATATGAAACGGATTGAGAGTAAAATTATAGAAGGGAGAAGAATGAATAAAAGAAAAAGAAGTGAGTGAAGGAGAAGGAAAAGAAAGAGAGAGGGAAAGCGAGGAAAGAGAGAGAGGGGGGGGGGGGGAAATGGAAGCGATGAGAGAGAGAGAGAGAGAGAGAGAGAGAGAGAGAGAGAGAGAGAGAGAGAGAGAGAGAGAGAGAGAGATTTACATAGATTTACATAGAAAATCAGACCACACAGACCCCATGGTCCAGACTTGGTGGTCTGTCCTTAAACCTAAGTGATTTTACATTAATCAGAAGACTCCAAAACGTTGCATTTCTACTCTAGTTGATATTAAGTTGAAGGAAGTGACGGTCGAGCTTATTTTGAAGGAGTCAATCGTGTTACACTGGACCACTGATGGTGGAAGCTTATTCCATTCTCGCACTACAACGTTGGTGAAGAAAAATTTGGTGCAATCTGAATTTACTTGTCTACATCTGAGTTTTACGCCATTGTTCCTCGTGCGCAGACTGTCATCGATCATAAACAATGTTGATCTGTCTACATTCGTGAAACCATTAAGTATTTTAAAACATTCGATCAATTTTCCTCGGAGGCGACGTTTCTCAAGAGAGAACATTTTAAGGATAGAAAGCCTTTCTTCGTAGGATTAGTTGCGCAAGCAAGGGAACATTTTCGTTGTCCTACGCTGAACACCTTATAATTTAGCAATATCCTTTGCATGGTGGGGGACCAAACTGTACCGCATATTCCAAGTGGGGTCTGACTAAACTGTTGTAGAGCGGAGTATTACATCTTTATTCTTGAATACAAAGTTTCTTTTAATGAAGCCCAACATTCTGTTCGCTTTATTTGCTGCATCGATGCATTGCTGTGAGAATTTGAGGTTTGACGCGATTTTGACCCCCAAGTCTTTGACGCATTGAACGCTTTTGAGTTTAACGCCGCGCATTTCGTATTCGAACTTCTTATTCCTCGTTCCAACTTGAAGGACCTGGCACTTGTCTACGTTAAAGGGCATCTCCCATCTATCCGACCAAGCTGAAATTTTGTGCAAATCCTCTTGGAGGCTTTGCCTGTCTTCGTCAGTGAGAACCGAGTTACCAATCTTTGTGTCGTCTGCAAATTTACTAATACGGTTATTGAGTCCAACATCCACGTCGTTGATGTAAATAATGAAGAGCACTGGGCCAAGGACCGAGCCCTGAGGACGCCACTAGTGACAGGCGCCCACTCTGAGTTAAATCCGTCAATCACTACTCTTTGTTGTCTGTTGCTCAACCAATTCGCGATCCATTGGTTTACTTGACCGTCAATACCTATTTGCTTTAATTTGTAAAGTAATTTATGATGCGGGACTTTATCAAACGCTTTCTGAAATCAAGATAGACTACGTCCAGTGATTTGGTTACGTCATAAACAGTGAAGAGGTCGTTATAAAAGGTTAATAGGTTTGATAGGCAGGATCTTTTGTTTCGGAAGCCATGTTGTGAGTCCCCAATCAATGAGTGGCTTTCAAGGTAACTCACAATTTTGTCTCTAATTATGCCCTCAAGTAGCTTACCTACAACCGAAGTTAGACTAATGGGCCTGTAATTACCTGGTACTTTTGTCTCCTTTCTTGAAAATCGGTGTCACGTTAGCCTTTTTCCAATCTGAAGGGACGATGCCTTGTCGCAAGGACATATTGAATACGGTTGTGAGGAGGAGAGTATTTCGCTCTTCGTTTCTTTCAGCAGAGTTGGATATACTTTGTCAGGTCCAGGACTTTTATTTGTTTTAAGTGAATGGAGAGCTTTAAGGACTTCATCGGTTGTTATTTCAAAATTAGGCAATGCATGCTCGAGATTTACAATAGTACTGGTGTTGGTGGTAGCGAGAGGAAGACTGTTAGTATTAAACACCGAGGAAAAGTAATTGTTTAAGAGGTTTGTAATGTGTTGGCTGTCAGTCACTAGTGCACCGTCGCTGTTTGTTAAGGTCCAATACCACTTTTGATCGCCTTTCTGTTGTTTATGTAACTGAAGAAAGATTTCAGGTTATTTTACAGTTGGCTGCAATATTTTCTTCATATCTACGCTTTGCCTGACCTACTAGTCTTTTTACTCGTCGCCTGGCATCATTATAGAGTCTAATGTTCTCAGGCGTGCTTTGTTCTTTCTTTAACCTGTAAAACAATTTTCTCTCATTGACTGATTGTTTAATTTCGCTATTAAACCACGGTGGGCTTTATTAGTGTTAATTCGCTTCTCGCACAAGGGGACGAATGTGTTCTGCTGAGTGAGTAAGTGATTTTAAGGCTTAGCCAGGCTTCCTCTACGTTGCCGTCATCTGATAGTTGTATTTCTGTTAGTTTTGTCGGATTTCTACGAAGTTAGCTCTTTTGAAATTGGGCACCTTTACTTTATTTTCAGTCACTGATGATTGAGCTCTAATGTCGACGCGCACTAATTTATGATCGCAAGAACCGAGGTGTTCTCCTACCGTGACACTACTGACAAGGTTATCTTGGGTCGTTATAACAAGGTCGAGTATGTTATTTTGTCGAGTTGGCTCAGAAACCATTTGGCTTAGATAATTTTCTTCTAGAAAGTCAATCATTTTATGTGACTCGCCTTCTGTACCTGACAGTGTCGCCCAGTCGATATGGAGGAGGTTAAAGTCTCCTAATATCAGTGAGTCGTTGTTATTAAGTGACTGCCTTAAGACGCTGTACATTTCAAGGTCGTCATCAGTGTGATTGCCGAGAGGTCTGTAGGTGACAGATATATTTAAATTCGACTTTGCATTGCTTCTGACACGCACAAATGTTCAAACGTTTTTATGTTCCCGGTGTTTTGTCGGTGGGGAAACTAAGCTTGCACATAGCTTTTGACGGGTTTATAGAGAGAACGAGGTACAGAGAGAGAGAGAGAGAGAGAGAGAGAGAGAGAGAGAGAGAGAGAGAGAGAGAGAGAGAGAGAGAGAGAGAGAGAGAGAGAGAGAGAGAGAGAGAGAGACAGAGAGAGAGAGAGAGAGAGAGAGAGAGATAGAGAGAGAGAGAGAGAGAGAGAGAGAGAGAGAGAGAGAGAGAGAGAGAGAGAGAGAGAGAGAGAGAGAGAGAGAGAGAGAGAGAGAGAGAGAGAGAGAGAGAGAGAGAGAGAGAGAGAGAGAGAGAGAGAGAGAGAGAGAGAGAGAGAGAGAGAGAGAGAGAGAGAGACAGGTGGTGGTACTTGAGGATCAGAGAGAGGTTTGTTGCGATGCGAGAGAGAGAGAGAGAGAGGGCTACCTGGAGGAGGTCTGAGCGCAGCACGAGAACAGTGCTGAGCAACGCCTCCCTCCTGGAAGTGCCAATGGCCCGCTCCAGCACCCACCAACGTGCCTTCTCCATCGCAGCGGTGGTGTGGTGGAACAATCTCACTGCTGATGTGGATGTGACACAACTGTCCACTCAGCAGATGAAGGTTGCGTCCCACAGGTGGCTACTCCTACACCCACCGTAAACATGTATATAATTGTATAATATAATCGGCAGAAGCTTTTAAATAGCTCCCCAACGGTCGGGGGAACTTTAGCATAGACAAATAATACTGCCATGTACTAATGTACTGAACATGTTTAAATAAAAAAAATAAGAGAGAGAGAGAGAGAGAGAGAGAGAGGTGGGGGGCGGGGGGATGAGAAACAAGCATAGCGGGAGAATGACAGCTTGTGGGGGATGATGACAGTGCCTTCCTCCTCCTCCTCCTCCTCCTCTACCTCCTCCTCCTTCTCTTCCTCCTCCTCCCCCTCCGTCACCTTTGCCAATAGCTTGTTTTTCCACTTAATTCCTCCTTTGATAATGTTGGCTTTCCACTCTTACCCCCCCTCTCCCCCCTTTCTCTCTCTCTCCTCTCTCTCTCTCTCTCTCTCTCTCTCTCTCTCTCTCTCTCTCTCTCTCTCTCTCTCTCTCTCTCTCTCTCTCTCTAATTACGGCCACAAAAGTCGAGTCTGCAACAAATACACTCGCTAGGAATATGGCAAAGAAGGTGAAGCCAGCAGTGAAAACCCTAACAACTCTGAACACTCCAAGGACTGTCTTACCATAGATCACATTAATGGCCAATCCCTACTAGCAAACTTTGATGAAATAAAAATGTTAATGAGTGACAGAAATACAGACCTTCTTTGCGTCAGTGAAACATGGCTCTCCCCTTACACTCCCGACACATACATCAACATTCCCAATTATAAAGTGTTCAGGTGCGACGGCGGCCGAGGTGCAGGTGTCTGTCTCTATGTTAGTGATACCCTTACCTCTGAAATAATAGACACTAAAATAACTAAACAAACAGGGACTGAAGACATATGGGTCCGAGTGCAGTACAGGAAATTACCATCTGTCAAAGTAGGATGTATTTACAGACACCCAAAGGCCCTCGCTAATTCATATGATCATATAACTGAAACTATACAATCTATTATGCTTTATAAAAAAACTTTCTTAATACTAGGCGATCTAAATGACGACCTTCTCTCGCCTACCAGCAAACTCTCACGCTTATTAAAGAATAATAAACTAACACAACTAATAAGCAAACCCACACGACTAACCCCCACCACTGCTGCACTACTGGATGTAATAATAACCAATAACCCTGACCTCATATTACACAGTGACGTAATCCCTAACCCTATCGCTGATCACGAGCTTATCACAGCCACAGTCAATATGAAATAGCCAAAACGAATACCAGTTATAAAAACGTTCAGAGACTTAAAGTTATATGACAAAGATAAATTCTGCGAAAACCTGCTAAACAACGTCACCGAACTGAATCAAATATTAAACACGGATAATGTTAATGACCAAGTGAGCATACTAACTTCAGTGTTCACCAGATGCTTAGACAACCTTGCTCCAATGGTAACACGTAAAATAAAACGGCCCCCTGCTCCCTGGATCAACAATGAAATTAATGAATGTATAAATCTCAGAAATACAACACAACGTAACCTCAAAAACAACAGAAAAGATAGAATACTACAAGATAGGTACAGATACCTGAAGAAACGCGTAAAAACCCTAATTAATATATCCAAAAATAATTACTATCAGTCCCAACTCAAAGATTGCAAAGGTAATACGTCTGCCACCTGGAAAGTTGTAAAATAACTAGTTCCCAATAAAAAGAACAGCTCAAACAATCAAATACCTGGCAGCTCAGAAACTTTGTGTGAAGATTTTAATACTTTTTTTGCTAACGTGGGAAAAAACACATACGAAAAGACACAATCTACGCTATTAAACATACAAAACAGTCCCCCAGTGGAAAATGCCATACACGACAGACACCTCGCAGACCACACACACGAAGAAAACGGAACACTCTTTCGCCCCACACCCACAGACACTGACACACTCATCTTAACGATAAGGGCTTGCGCGAAACAAAATCATTTGGATCCGATGGTATTCCTCTTCGTTTCCTTAAGGACTCTCTCTTCATTACCGCATATTACTAGACTCAAATAATAAACACTTCTATTGTTACCGGCATCTTTCCTACACAGTGGAAAAACGCTGTAGTTACCCCCCTCTATAAAGCTGGCGACGTGAGTAATGCCGGTAATTATCGCCCAATATCCCTATTACCTATCTTCTCTAAAGTTATAGAAAAAATTGTTGCAAATCAACTAACTAAATACCTTGAAAATAACAAACACTTGTCCGACACTCAACATGGTTTTCGCTCCCACCTCTCAACCAGCACTGCACTCACGGCCGTCACCGATAAACTATACGCCAATATGGATACCAAACAAGTATCGCTGCTTACACTTTGTGACCTATCAAAAGCATTTGATAGTGTTAGCCATAAGATTATCCTCCACAAACTCTCAAATGTTAAAGTAGACACATTTTGGTTCAAAGACTACTTATCGAACAGAACACAGACAGTACGCCTACAAAACCATCTCTCCACAAAGGCAAACCTACAATATGGCGTTCCACAAGGCTCCATTTTGGGACCTATATTATTTACACTCTATGTAAACGACATGCATGAATACTTCGACGACTGCACACTGATACAATATGCAGACGACACACAGTTTCTCCATAGTGGGCCACTGAAGGATATAAATCTACTAGTGAAAAAAGTTGAAACCACCCTAAGCAAAGCCATGGTGTACTTTAATAAAAATGGTCTAATGTTAAACACCCAGAAAACCCAATGTATATTTATAGGAAGCAGACAACTAATATCAAGAATACCTGATAACACAACCATTCTCTTCCAGGATAGTAAGATCGAATCCTTAAACAATGTAAAGAATTTAGGATTGTACATAGACCAATATTTAGTGTTTGATCACCATATAACCGAAATCAGTAAGAAAATCCTAGGAACACTTATGTATGCAAATAGAATAAAACAATGTTTTGATAAGCCCACAAGGCAGCTTATGGTAGAGTCACTAGTATTAAGTATACTAAACTATTGTAATACTATATGGGGGACAACTAACAATACGCTGCTAACTAAAGTACAGAAACTACAGAACTTCGCTGCCAAAATCGTAGAAGTGAAGGCCCAGAAATATGATCATGTAACTCCGATAATTAAGGAACTCAATTGGCTCAATGTTTCACAACAAATAACTTTTGACACAGCAGTGAATATATATAAACATCTACACGGTCACTACCCTGAATATCTAATGCCTCTCCCCTCTGTAAACAGCATCACCAACAGCACAACACGCCAGCAGGGTAATCTGTATGTACCAAGAACACACACAGACACAGGAGCCAGACAGCTTTCTGTACACGGGCCTACACTTTGGAACTCCCTGCCAACACATATAAGCACTGCCCACACCTTGCATACATTCAAATATATTCTGAAAGAGTTCTTACTTAATCGAAACCGAAACAACTGATGAATAACTAATTATTTCATTGCAATAACCTATGTACTTTTTATGTATTTGGATGTAAGAATAACCACTTCTGGTGGAAATAAACTTATTATTATTATTACTCTCTCTCTCTCTCTCTCTCTCTCTCTCTCTCTCTCTCTCTCTCTCTCTCTCTCTCTCTCTCTCTCTCTCTCTCTCTCTCTCTCTCTCTCTCTCTCTCTCTCTCTCTCTCTCAAACACGCAGACATACAAATAAATAAGATAAAATAAAATATATACTCGCCGGTATGTTGTGTTCTATTATGCGCCACCTGTGTGTGTGTGTGTGTGTGTGTGTGTGTGTGTGTGTGTGTGTGTGTGTGTGTGTTTGACGGCCGCCACTCACCTGTCACATCACCTGGCGGGAGGCTGTGGGGGGGAAGATGAGGAGGAGGAGGAGGAGGAGAGATAATCAACATAGAAGATAAACATTTTATGTATGAAGTTATTTTTCTGTACACACACACACACACACACACACACACACACACACACACACACACACACACACACACACACATTATTTATACATAAACATAAGGAGGTGTGCATGCCAGATTATTCACGCACACACACACACACACACACACACACACACGCATAGCAATGAACGCACGCACGCACGCACACGCTCACACGATTATTGTTACTTGATGATGATGATGATGGAAGTGATTTTGATGATTCTACTACTACTACTACTACTACTACTACTACTACTGCTTCTACTACTATTACCACTACCACTACCACTACAACTACGTATATTACTCTTCTCCCACTCCTACTTCTACTCTTCTTCTACTACTACTACTACTACTACTACTACTACTACTACTACTACTACTACTACTACTTATATAATCTAGCTGCATGTCTATAAAAGTAAACACAATTGCTCACATGTCATATTCCCTCCTAGAAAATACAATAGCAGTAATAGTAATGGCAATAGTAATGGTTTTTATAATAAAGCTCTACTATATGGCTATTAACATGCTTCCTCTCTCTCTCTCTCTCTCTCTCTCTCTCTCTCTCTCTCTCTCTCTCTCTCTCACAGGTAACGTACAGGTGTCCCCGTGCATGCCAGTGGGCTCAGGTAATGTGCCTTGTTACTTTTTTCTATATTTTTTTCTATGTTCTCTTGAGGTGTGTGTGTCCGAGCGGCTAGTTCTGCTCTTTATGCATAGGGGTGTTTCATATTGACTTGTCGTACGTTGTTAGGTTATATATCGGTGTTGATCAAGTTAGGTTTTCTGAATGTTACGTCCGCTTACATCACGCTCGTATTTCATAGGTCGGTTCTATATATCAAAGTAGGGAAGATATAAGGGAGAGGGAAAAGAGGGAGTATAAGCAGCAGAGGGAGGGTGGAAGGGAAGAGGTGAGAACGGAATGAAATAGTAGAATGGAGAAAGGGGACGGAAAAAACGAAAAGAATGGAAGAGAGGGAAAAATAAGGTAGAGTGAATGGGAGACGGAGGTTTTTATTTTACGTCCGTTTAGAGCTTGACATCATATTATATCAGTCGCTCGTTTTATGAATCCATGTAACGTTATCGCCTTAATTTAATGTCCGCTCAGATTGTACAGCTGTGTTCGTTATCGTACAGAGTCATATTGTCAAGGTGGGTCGGGACTGCACGGAAATAGCTTTTTTTTTATAATGAAAATTTGAATATTTATTAAAAACGCGTGGTGAAGGAGGAGGAGAAGAAGGAGGAGGAGGAGGAGGAGGAGGAGGAGGAGGAGGAACAAAACATCAAAACATGCATTACTCAAATAGGACAAAACGTTTAAGTCGTAGAATCGAGAAAAAAAATGTATGAAGTTGGTTGGTGAGCACAGCCACTGGCGAGGCCGGGGCTAATGGCCTGTTTTGTGAGAGACAGAAGGTGCCTTTCACAACACAGTTCCTTAAGAATGGAGGTCGTTAAAAATAGTAAATCGTGTATTCACTATATAGCTTTTCAAGGTGCTAAGTAAGGGGGGAGTAAGGCATTGAAGGATGGGTAACTTAAGTGTTCCAAAATGCGCCCGAGCAGCCAGTTCTCCACATCTCGTATGCATGGAAGTGATCTTTTACACTTCCCTTCGTTGTGCTTTGTTATCCGTTTATTAGTCCAAGTAAGGTTTTCTTTTTAATTTCACGTCCGCTTAGGCCATATTTCACACGCCGGCTCTGGCTCGGCAGCAATGTGCCGCCAACTCGGGATCACGAAAGGAACGCTGAGGGCTTTCTCCAAGGCGGAGGATCATGTTGATTATCATACAGATTTAAGTTATCAAGGAACTACCCGCGAGACTCGAGACTTCCCCGAACTTACAATTTCCCTTAGTGAATGTTTTTTTTTAACCATAACCTGAAAAAGGCGTGTTAGAACAGAAGGAGGGGAGGAGAAAATCAAAACACTACGTTACTGCGACTCTACGTTGAAGTCGCACAAATGATAATATTAATATATGTGAAGTTGGTTGGTGACCACAGCCACTAGCGAGGTCGGGGCTAATGGCCTGTTTTATGGAAGACAGAAGCTGTCTTGCACAACACAGTTCCTTCAGAATGGAGGTCGTTAAAAAAAACCATCAGATTTTCACTGTATAGCCTTTCAATGGGAAAGTAATGTGAATGGTAAGGGACTGGAAGACAGGGAAATTTGCTCATTATGATAGAGGGGATTTTTGGCGAGCACGTTGCTTGAGAAAACACAATACCGGCTGCCCCAATCAACACGCCGCCTTCACAAGGGTGCCTAAAAAGAAAAAAAAATAGGCCTCTGCATCCGCGATCCTTCAGGATATATTTTTTTTTAATGAACAAACTATTTTACATTTATTAATTTTAGGGAGTACAATCCGCGTTAGTGGTGGAAGTTTTAAGGGAAGAAGATTGAAGACTCGAAAAAAAGGATATACGAGGGAAAATTACGACTAATGACAACTATGTGATGACTGTGGTTGGGTTCATGGCTTAAGCGACAGGCAAAATGTAGGGTGAGCATTAATAATTGTACGGGCGCAGGTTTTTGCTCGTAGAGACCTGAGCCCATATTACGAGCCCTCTCCTCCTGGGCCATTCCCTTGACATCAGTTCCAACCATATCATTATACCAAACCCCTTTCACTACTAGGTTTTTATGAGACACTTATACGCATTAATAGGTACATCAAACATATTAATTATCTTCTTAGCAAAATGTAGCTTAATTTATGGCATACATTCACAGCAGCAGCAAGTTGAAGGATTTTGTTGTTTATATACCAAGTGTTGTATGTCTCTATCGGCGTATTTCAGCCTCTCCTTTACTAAGAGACGTCGTGGCATGCGTCAGCCTTGCATCCGCCTCGTTCCCCGTGCACGTCGCCCTTTTATAAATCCAAGTTAGGTTTTATTTTTAATTTCACGTCCGCTTAGGCCATATTTCACACGCCGGCTCTGGCCTGGCAGCAGTACGCCGCCAACTCGGGATTACGAAAGGAACGCTGAGGCCCGAGACGAAATAAGGTGTCGAATCGTCTTGATCATCATTTGTAGCTCTTTTTCCTAAATGCTTATCCGTAGGCAGAGGATCATGCTCATTGTAATACATAGAATGCGTGTGGGTGGGTGTGCGTGTGAGTGTGGCGAGGGAAACGTACGCCAAGATGCTCAGACTGTCGGCAAGAAAGTAAATGTATGATATAGTTATGAAATAGTTAAATGGTTCAGAGAAAGCTTGTAGAGAGCTGTTTCTGGCACACTGATATCGTTGAAATTGGTCTCAGAGTAAGGGCCTAGGAAGGGAGAGCTTGTAATATGGACCCATATACCTTGAAAAAAACATCCTTTCCTTCATTCCAACCTCACCGATATCGTTGAAACTCGTCTCGAGGGAAGGACCTATGAAGGGGGAGCCTGTAATAGGGGCCTTTACACCCCCACAAAAAAATCCTTCATCCTTCTCTTCATTCCATCCTTCCCTTCATCCCATCCACTTCTCCCTACCAAGGATGCCGCGGAGTCACGCCTTCTGCATTAAGCTAATCCTACTTCCCTCACACGCCGCTCCCCCGCCCACCCTTGCAACCCATCCTGACCCGCCTCCCCCTCCTCGTACTTACCCTTCGCCTCCCCCTCGTCCTCCCTCTCATTCATCCCCGTGTAAGCCCATTAAGCAGCCTCTGTCCCTCCCTCTCAGCCGCCCTCCCTTGATTGGATACGACCGCGGCATTAATTTTGGAGTGAGGAGGAAAAGATGACAGACAAAAGGAAAGACACGGGGAAAGGCTGGAGAATGGGAGAATAGAAAGATGGGTAGAAGGAAGAATAGAAGAGAGAGAGAGGCTAGAGAATAGAAAAGAAGAGTGAATAGGAAAGAAAAATAACACACACACACACACACACACACACACACACACTGAGTATTCCACCATGCAGTATATAGACAAAACGCTTATAAGGGAACCATTGGGCAGTCTGATCTTAAGTCTGGTCTCGATGTATGTCTAGGGTCTTATTTTGGTCTTGGTCTACTTATATTCACCGCCACTGACCGATTCGTCGAGCTGTGTCCTCTCAACCCGCCGCCTTCTCCCTTCCTCCCTCCCTCCCCGCCACATCTCCCATCCACGCCAATAATCATAAAATCATCAAACCAGGCTTCCATCTTTCCCTCTAATACCTTATGGAAGCGTAACGGCGTGGGTAGGCGCCCTTCAAACCCGTCCCATTCATAGGCCTCATCCCGTCCATATAACTAAGCCACGGCAGCCGGTTAGTCAGGCAGTCACAGGTCTCTTTATCTCTCTCCTCTTCTTTTTTCCACGGCGTCCGTCCACTTCTACAGCGCCCTTAGAAGCGTAGCAGTCTGGGCATGGCAGCTCTCAAAATATGGTCCTTTTATGGCCCTGAAATCCTGGTTCATGCAACAAAACCAAATTTAGTTTGTCAGAAAGGCAGTCTTGTCCCTCTTAGTCCCTTCAAAATAACCAGAAAAAGCCTTCATCTCCCCATCCACAGTACTTTGACAACGTAAAAAAAAATGTCTTATATAATCTTGTCCTATATAACCAAATCCAAAAACAGTTAGTCTCGTCACTCTTATTTCTTTAAAAATTACCAGAAAAAGCCTTCATCTTCCCATCCTCAGTACTTGGAAACCCTAAACAAAACTCACTCCAAGGAAGGCCCATTTATAGCATTCACCTCGTCCAGTATAACAAAACCCAAAAACAGTTAGTCTTGTCCCTCTTATTGCTTTAAAAATCCCCAGAAAAGGCTTTCATCTTCCCATCCACAGTACTTGGAAACCCTAAACAAAAACTCACTCCAAGGAAGGCCCATTTATAGCATTCACCTTGTCTAATATAACCTATCCCAAAAAGTCAGTCAGTCCTCTACTCTTATTGCCATCAAAATCACCAGAGAAGGGCTTTAACTTCCCATTCACAGTCCTTTGATAGCGTAAACAAAAACTCTCTCTAAGGAAGGCCTATTTATAGCATTCTAGCATTCAACTTGTCTAATATAACCTATCCCAAAAAGTCAGTCAGTCCTCTTTACTCTTATTGCCATCAAAATCACCAGAGAAGGGCTTTAACTTCCCATTCACAGTCCTTTGATAGTGTAAACAAAAACTCTCTCAAAGGAAGGCCTATTTATAGCATTCAACTTGTCTAATATAAAGAAAGCAAAAAGTCAGTCATTCTTGTCCCTGTTATTGCCTTTAAAATCACCACAAAAGGCCTTCATCCTCCTATCCACAGTCCTTTAAAAGCGTAAACAAAAACTCTCTCAAAGGAAGGCCCATTTATAGCATTCAACTTTTCTAATATAACCAAAGCAAAAATCAGTCACTCCTTACTCTTGTTGCCTTTAAAATCACCAGAAAAGGCCTTCATCCTCCTATCCACAGTCCTTTGAAAGCGTAAACAACAACTATCTCTAAGGAAGGCTCATTTATAGCATTCAACTTGTCTAATATAACCTATCCCAAAAAGTCAGTCAGTCCTCTTACTCTTATGGCCTTTAACATAACCACAAAAGGCCTCAATCCTCCTATCCACAGTCCTTTCAAAGCGTAAACAAAAACTATCTCTAAGGAAGGCCCATTTATAGGATTCAGCTTGTCTAATACAAGGAAAGCAAAAAGTCAGTCATTCTTGTCCCTGTTATTGCCTTTAAAGTCGCCACAAAAGGCCTTCATCCTCTTATCCACAGTCCTTTAAAAGCGTAAACAAAAACTCTCTCTAAGGAAGGCCCATTTATAGCATTCAACTTGTCTAATATAACCAAAGCAAAAATCAGTCACTCCTTACTCTTGTTGCCTTTAAAATCACCAGAAAAGGCCTTCATCCTCCTATCCACAGTCCTTTGAAAGCGTAAACAAAAACGGTCTCAAAGGAGGCCCATTATAGCCCTCACCTCGTCCAATATAACCAAACCAAGTCAGTCAGCCAGCCAGCCAGTTTACCAGACAGTCAGACGCCCCTCCTTGCCTCCCTCCCTCCCTCCTTTCCTCTCTCCCTCCCTCCTTTCCTTCCTTCCTTCTCTTCATTCCTTCCCATGCAAGATAAGTTATACCCACTCATCCAGTCAGTCAGTCAGCCCCTTCCTCTCTCCCTCATTTACTTCCTCCCTCCCTCCCTCCTTTCCTTCCTTCCTAGAAATTGGCACACTCGAAGAACGGGATGTGAAGAAGTACCTAGACAAACTCGAGACAAAGAAGTCTACCGGACCCGACGACTTGTCACCCAGGCTGCTCAAGGAACTCAAGCAGCAAATCCTCAAGCCACTCACCACCATCTACAATCTGTCACTACAACAAAACAAAGTCCCAAAAGACTGGAAACAAGCGAATGTAACTCCGATCTACAAAAAGGGAGACAAAAGTGTGGCCCTAAACTATGGACCAATCAGCCTGACCTCTGTGGCGGGAAAAATCCTCGAGAAGATCATCAGAGACAAACTCGTTAGGTTCCTTGAAGACAACAACATCATTTCCGATGCTCAGCACGGTTTCAGGAACAAGCGCTCATGCTTAACCAATTTATTAGACTTCTTCCAAGGTATCTATGAAAACTGGGATAATCATATCCCCAGCGATGTTATATATCTAGACTTTCAGAAAGCCTTTGACAAAGTGCCACACGAAAGACTCCTCAAGAAACTCAAGTCGGCGGGACTAGGCGGCAATCTGACAGCGTGGATCAAGGACTGGCTCACTGGAAGAAAACAACGAGTTGTACTCAACGGACAGGCCTCCGAGTGGCTCCCGGTCACAAGTGGAGTGCCACAGGGGTCAGTGCTGGGACCCATACTTTTCATCATATATATCAACGACCTAGAACTAGGATTGAAATCTAATCTTTCAAAATTTGCCGACGACACAAAGGTGGGTGGGAAGGCCCTCACAACGGCAGACTGCAAAATTATCCAGAGAGACCTGGACCAGATCACTCGGTGGTCAGAAAAATGGCAGATGTCCTTCAACACTGCCAAATGTAAAGTAATGCATATCTGATCCAGAAACAGCAACCACACATACCACATGGGTGGCGAACCACTACATGTTGTGCAAGAGGAAAGAGACCTCGGGGTCACCATCAGCAGTGACTTGAAACAAATAAAACCCTTCAAGTCCGCCTGTAAGAAAGCCAATACAATGCTTGGGTTCATATCGAGAAACTTCGAATACAAGACGCCGGGAGTTATGTTATCCTTGTACAATTCGCTGGTAAGGCCCCACCTGGAATACGCCGTGCAATTCTGGTCTCCTAATTACAGGAAAGACATTGAATTACTTGAGAGAGTACAGCGCCGCGCCACGAAGATGATACCATCACTGAGGACGAAGCCCTATGAAGAGCAACTCGAGCGACTCAACCTCTTCACGTTGGAAAAGAGACGCCTGCGGGGAGACATGATACAAGTCTTTAAGTACCTGAACAAGCTCAGCAACGTTGATCACTCCAAACTCTTCACGCTACAAACAAACCTGAGAACAAGAAACAACGGAAAAACAATTCAAGCAAAGCGAAGCAATACCGACATCGGCAGGAGTTATTTCTCGAATAGAGTTGTTCGCCACTGGAACAGCCTTCCTGCAGAAGTGGTTAGCGCAGAGACCATCAACTCCTTCAAGAAACGCATTGATCGCCACTTTGCTGCATCGGGAGTGAACTGAACGTTCCCAAGAGTAGATACACAAGTGCTTTAATCCTTCCCTGCAAGCCACTCCTATGGCAAACGGATTGATTGAATCACTGAACGCAGGCAGCCTAGTAATGAGCCAACAGGCTTTCTGCTGCCTGCTAGTCCATGTTTCCATGTTTCTCTTCATTCCTTCCCATGCAAGATAAGTTATACCCACCCATCCAGTCAGTCAGTTAGCCCCTTCCTCTCTCCCTCATTTACTTTCTCCCTCCCTCCCTCCTTTCCTTCCTATGCAAAAGAAGTTAAGGCTATCCAATCAGTCTGTCAGTTTAATTCCTGCCTTCTGTCTCCCTCTTTACTTGCTTCCTCCCCTTTTTTCATCCCTTTTCCATATTCAAATTCAATTCCTTCCCTCCACCCACTATCTCATTCCTTCTTTCCTTGCTCCGTAATTGTTGCTCTCCCTCCTAACCTCCCTCTCCATCTATTTTCATCCCTCCCACAGTTTTTCTCGCCCTCCTAACCTCTTTCTCCATCTATTTTCATCCCTCCCACATTTCTTCTCCCCCTCAAACCTACCCTCTCCATATATTTTTAAGCCAAAGAAGCAACATAAGCAAGGTTATCCACACACAAGTATCTACGTTAAGTATTTTTACCTTAAGGAGTGGCCCTGAAGATGTTTTGTAGAGTGGCATTAAAATCTCTTGCATAAATGTGTGTCTCTAAGGCAGTCCATATAGAGTTGGATTTTAAGGACAAGGGATTTGGAATGTGTTTGTGATTCTAGTTTGAATATATGAAAGTGACAGAACGAAACCCACAAACAGACACAAGCAGAAATAAACAGCCAGCCAGTCATACATGTAGACCAGGGGTTCTCAAACTTTTTAACTCGTCGACCCCCCAGTGAGACTTCAAAATTTTCATCGACCCCCTAGCTTTAAATTAAAGAAAAAAAAATACCAATGTCAAAAGCAATAGTAGTAGTAGTAGTAAGTAGTAGTAGTAGAAGTAGTAGTAGTAGTGGTAGTAGTAAGAAGAAGTAGTAGTAGTAGTAGTAGTAGTAGTAGTAGTAGTAGTTGACATGCAGTACGTATTATAAAATCGTTAAACACAGTATGAAAATATGTCGAAGTGTACGAGTATATGCAACTTAATTCTCAGTGCAACATACCTTTTCCTCCTTCAATGTTGACATCATTAATGTGAAGGATGTGCCTGATGGGCCTCAACAAGGATGCTGATTTTAGGTTGCAGGTTGGTGAGCTTCAGCCGTAGGTCGCCTCGTTCTTCCAAGCTTAGTCTGTTCCTCTGCTTTGTTAAGACTGCATTTGCATGACTGAAACCAGCTTCAACCATGTATGAACTTGGGAAAGCAAGTAAAAATGGCTCAACCACTGCACAAAGCTGAGGATATTTAGCAACGTTGTTCTCGTTGATCCAGAATTCACGGAGGCCTTTTCTTCTGAACAAGGCACTTGCTTCCAGGTCCACAGTCATGTCAATGAATTCTTCCTTCAAGTGTAATGGAATGTCTGCATTCCCTATCTCAACATCAAACGGTGTTAGGATCCATTCAGGCACATTCATTTTCTCCAGGTCTTCAAAGCGCACTTTAAAGTCTTCAATTAAATTCTCCAGATGAGTTATGTATGTTTCTAGGTCACCATCAGAAATTTTTTCACTTTGTACCTGTTGTAAGTTTGAAAAATACTGAAAATCTCTACGGGCCAGTGAAGCTCTGAACAAGCCAAGCTTGCCTTGGAATCCCAGTAGAACTGTCCTGGCCTGAATGATGGTAACATCTTTACCCTGCAGGCATTTTTGTGTCTCATTAAATTTAGAATAGAGGTCTGCCAAATAGAAAAGGGCATTTTTGCATTTTTTCAACTCTTCACATAGAGATGAGTCCACGTCTGCCAGGAACTGAAGAGTTGAGCTGTACAAGTCAACAAGTCTTTGTAAGCTGTGACCTCTAGACAGCCACCTTACATCAGTGTGCAGGAGCAATTGGTTAAACATGTCATCATTCTCTTCGCACAGCAGTGCAAACAATCGCGAGTTAAGTGGATGTGCCTTGATTTTGTTAATTGCCCTGATGCACACTTTCAAGGCATCATGCAGTTCACCACTGAGTTTCTTGGCTACAAGATGTTGCCTGTGCAGTACACAGTGTACAGTACGTATATTAGGCACTTTTTCTTTGAGTAGGCTTGCAAATCCTCTGTACCGGCCAATCATTGCTGGTGCACCATCAGTAGCCACTGCAGTAATATTACTGAGAGGTATGTTGTGCTTTTCAAAATACTGCTGCACACATCGTAAAATTGTTTCACCTTTGGCATCAGCTGTGAGATATTTAGCAAACAAAAATTCATCAATTATGTCCTTTTGACTTTGACTGTAATACCTCACATATGCCATGAGAAGATTAGAGCTGCCAAAAGTTGATTCATCAAGTTGTAGAGACAACTTACTATCCTGAAGTTCAGACACCAAGGTTTTTTCAACATTATCTGCCATTTCATCAATTCTTCTTTGCACTGTACTGTTACTTAATGGCAAATTTTTCAAAACAGAGCTAGAATCCTTCTTCATAACAGTTTCTATAACTTCTTTAATGGCTGGGATTATGAGTTCTTCACCAATAGTGTGTGCCTTTCCTTTCTTTGCTATCATGAGGGAGATGTTGTATGAGGCTTTTAAACCTCCTTCAGTATCAGCACTGGCGGAGGCTTTGAAAAAGGTCTTGATACTTGATCGACCCTTGAGTTTTTCTTTCAGTGTCTTGAAATAGTCAAGGTCTTTGTGTTTCTTATCAGAGTGAACTCTTTCAAGGTGGTCCTTCATCTTTGCAGGTTTCATGGCATCATTACTGAAAGTCTTTTCACACAAGAGACATAATGGCATGGTGTCATTGCTTAATGAAGTAATGAATCCATATTTCAAATATTCCTGAGAATACTGGCGGCATTTCTTCTTAGCAGCTACAGCAGCCATTATGTCTATTACACACAATTTTCAATGCGTCACAATAATCAATTCACGGACCAGTTACGGGAGCTCAGAGTACACTGAATGCGAGAGCAGCGAGACAGCGAGATGTGTGGGTGGGGCGGGGTGGGGCGGGGAATACGCTCGCTCACTCAGTACAGGACAGAGACAGGAATGCTTCCTGTACGGACCCTGGTACGGGCAGTAGAGGTGCGAGACAAGGAAGATTGGTTGAATGTAGTGTTGCCAGCACTGCTAAAATTTCCTATTGTTTGAAATCAATAAATTATGTTTTTTATTTTTATTTAATGGTGCCCGATATTCTTCAGATGTTTACAAATTATAATCTGGGATTTCTAGTCGGGGGCTTCAAAGGTCCCTTCGACTCCAGCAGTACCATTTACTGACTCTTCGATTATTCATCGACCCCCTTTCGACCCCCTGGATATTCATCGACCCCTTGGATGGTCCCATCGACCCCTGGGGGTCGATATCGACCACTTTGAGAACCCCTGATGTAGACAGACAACAAGCTAACCAGCCCACCAGACATACAGACAGGCAAAACGACAGACAGACAGACACACAGGTAAGCAAGCACTCATAATCAGAAGCACAAACAGATATTTAGCAATGCAGAAAGCCAGACCAAGATACAGACAGTCACCCAGCTACTGTAACACACACACACACACACACAAACACACAAGCAAGGAAAACAAGCACACAGACAAAACAGAGACGAAAGCAGGCACCAGACTCCCTTGCATAAGAGCACTACCAAAAGAAGACAGCCGGACACACACACACACACACACACACACACACACACACACACACACGAACATGCAGACCAGCAGGCAGGCAGGCATGCAGGCAGACACATACTAAAACAGGGCACCAAACTACTACATACATGCATAAAACACTACCAAAAGAGGACACACACTCACATCCTAACCCTATCCAAACACACACACGCACACTAAAACAGGCACTAACTAGGCTCGATGCATTAAAACACGACCATAAGAAGCAAGGCCACAAAAAAGTGAATATGGAAAAAAGATGTAAAATGAAAGCCTGCGCCTGGCGAACTGAAGCAAGGCCAGACGGTCGAGTCGCCGCCCTGAAGGTTACCTGGCCCGCCTCAGACGCGCGTGGGAGGCCAAGGTGGCGGCTACTTGATTATATACATGCACACATATATAGATAGATAAAGAGAGAGAGAGACATAGATAGATAGATGGATAGAGATAGAGATTTTTGCCACTTTTTCTTCTCTTATTTTTTTACCCTTTACCTCCTTCCTTTACTGTAAAACAAGCTAGATAAACAGATAGATATGGACATTGATACTGAGAGATAGCTAGATAGATAGATAGATACATAAACACATATAGGCAAATTACTCACTGAAGCAACCCGTGATATATATTTGTTGATCACTCTGGAAACAAACATAGGAGAAACCCAAGCTTGTTAGTGTATTACATAGATACGTAGTAGTTAAGACAGTACAGTGCAAATAGAAGGCTTGTATACAGCACGATGCCACGGGGTAATATTCCTAAGTGGCTGAAGAGTCAACTGCATAATCGTAGAGGAGTCATGAGGTAATCCTGGCGTGGGATGGATGGGCACTTTTTACTGTTCCTTTGATTCCTTTCACTCCCACCTCCAGCCCTTTCTTTATACGTCACGCTCTCATCATGTGGATATCGTTGGTCCATGTCTGAGTGTGGGGAGGTATGTGTGTGTGTGTGTGTGTGTGTGTGTGTGTGTGTGTGTGTGTGTGTGTGTGTGTGTGATTTCTTCTCCCTCCAAATACACTGATTATAATTGGTTGTAGAATTTACCGAGTCCTTAACGTCAACTTTTAATTAATTGAAAAGTGAGTCCTGCAGCATAGTAAGGGATGGACGATGAATAAGGTTTTGATTCCCGACAACACGCGCTAATCTTGTTCCCGGAGCTTTCCCCGCCGAGGAAGGTCAGGTTAACGCAACCACAAGGGAGGTGTTAAGGTCATTAAATATCTTACGGCACACACACACACACACACACACACACACACACACACACACACACGAGGTCACATATATATACATTTTCGGCACCCTCCCGCCTGCCCAGCTGCCCCGCGTGACAGGTGTTGAGAGCACTATCACATCAAGCATCGGGACGGAGGGCGGAGAAGGGGAGGAGGGTGGGGAGGGGTCGCAGGAGAGGCCAGAAACACCCTCTTGACAGCCGCTGACAGACCGGCTCGCCGCCCACACCCCTGCACCGACGTGGGGTAAATAATCATTAGTTCTCCCTAAGCCCACACACACACACACACACACACACACACACACACACACGGGCGTCCGCTTTCAGCTCTCCTCCTCATACTGATAGTCTTCTACCTCTTAAATTCCGCCGCAACGTTGCCTCTCTTTCTATCTTCTATCGATATTTCCACGCTGACTGCTCTTCTGAACTTGCTAACTGCATGCCTCCCCCCTCCCGCGGCCCCGCTGCACTCGACTTTCTACTCATGCTCATCCCTATACTGTCCAAACCCCTTATGCAAGAGTTAACCAGCATCTTCACTCTTTCATCCCTCACGCTGGTAAACTCTGGAACAATCTTCCTTCATCTGTATTTCCTCCTGCCTACGACTTGAACTCTTTCAAGAGGAGGGTATCATGACACATCTCCTCCCCTGTTTGATCTTCCTTTCGGCCACCTCTTTTGTTTCTTTTTTGGGAGCAGCGAGTAGCGGGCTTTTTTTTATTATTGTTTTCTTTTTTTGTGTGCCCTTGAGCTGCTTCCTTTGTTGTAAAAAAAAAAAATAATGTCCTTTTGCTGCTCTGATGAAGGGTACTTTTTGCGGCTTCGAGGCCCCGTTTCTCTCTCTCTCTCTCTCTCTCTCTCTCTCTCTCTCACCCTCTCTCTCTCTCTCTCTCTCTCTCTCTCTCTCTCTCTCTCTCTCTCTCTCTCTCTCTCTCTCTCTCTCTCTCTCTCTCTCTCTCTCTCTCTCTCTTTTTTTATTTACACAGACACTTGGTTACATCAGGGCCTAGTACCTATAACATTACATTATATGGCGGCACTAGTTTGTAGGCTAAAGGGAACATAGTTGGTATCCCCTATCTGAAAGCCTAACCTGTTCACAAATTGTTCAGCCACTGGTTCAAAAACAGTTTATATTGTTGCCGGTGTGTGAACTGCTGAGGCAGCTGACCGGACGCAAGGAGACAGTTCCATATATGCACGTAAGTGTTTATAAACTGCCTCTGGTAGTGAGTCGTCCGGCATCGCTGCACCACCAGAGCCGTGGGTGCCACCTCCGCTGACCGGGTGTTGGCTGTCACCTCCCGCTCCGGCTGGCGCAGCGTCCTCAGGTGCTCCACTCCCTCCTGCTGTATTTTGTACAGAGTGGTGAGGCCGGCCACGTCTCGCCGGTGTTGGAGGGTCTGCAGGGTCGGTAGGTGCTCCGGTTGTCGATCCGTGATGATCCTACACGCCCTCTCCTGGATCTTGTCGAGGAGCGCGAGATGGATACTGGCAGCTCCCCCCCACGTTAGGCACGAATACTCAAGGGAGGATCGGATTTGTGCCTTATATAAGACCTCGCGCCCTCGACTGTCCATCAGCCAGGAGATTCTGCGTAGGGACGTCAGCTTCCGTGAGGCTGCCCTTGCCAGCTGCTGGATGTGCGTGCGGAAGGTCAGCCTGGAGTCATATGTGATGCCCAGCACCTCCACTTCCTCACGTGGCGTCAGCTTGAGTCCCTCAAATTCAAGCTGGAGATCCACAGGTGTCCTGGCCACTACCAGCAGCTGAGTTTTTGCTGGGGAAACTTAACTTGCCACTTACTCCCCCAATCTGCAATTCGCCGGAGTGTGTCTCTCTCTCTCTCTCTCTCTCTCTCTCTCTCTCTCTCTCTCTCTCTCTCTCTCTCTCTCTCTCTCTCTCTCTCTCTCTCTCTCTCTCTCTCTCTCTCTCTCTCTCTCTCTCTCTCTCTCTCTCTCTCTCTCTCTCTCTCTCTCTCTCTCTCGATCAACACCTGTCTGAGATATTAAAAATTATGTATCTGTGGATCTCTTGGCTTGTGTGTGTGTGTGTGTGTGTGTGTGTGTGTGTGTGTGTGTGTGTGTGTGTGAGTTATTCGGTATACGTGTGTGTGTGTGTGTGTGTGTGTGTGTGTGTGTGTGTGTGTGTGTGTGTGTGTGTGTGTGTGTGTGAATACTTGTAACGATCCTGTAATCTCTCGGTATTGAATTTTTATCTTACTTACATGGGTACCTACTTTTTTGCTGTTTATTGGTCCCTTTCTCTCTCACACACCCTCTCACACCATCTGACATTTAGCTATCACCCTGTCATCATGTTTGTATCGCTGGCGCGCGCGTGTGTGTGTGTGTGTGTGTGTGTGTGTGTGTGTGTGTGAAGGTATAGATGTGTGTGATCTCCTCTTCCTTCTCCACCTAATGTCCTTGTAGAATCTATTATGAAGGGTACTTTTTGCAACCCATTTGATATGTGTGTGTGTGTGTATGTGTGTGTGTGTGTGTGTGTGTGTGTGCTTGGGGGATGGTGTGTGGGTGGGTGTGAGTGAGTTGGTGGGTGGGGTTTAACTTTTTATATATGAGTTTTCTATCGATTTGGCTATCTGTTCAACCGCCACTCAATCTGTGTATCTATCCATCTCTTTATCTCTTTCAAGGACTAAGTGGTGTATATGTGTCTATGTGGGTGTAGGTTTTTGTCTGTGGGTGTATGTATGGAAGTGGTGTATGTATGTCTATGTTGGTGTATATGTCTTTGTCTTTGGATGTATGAATGGGAGTGTTGTATGTCTGTATATTCTGGTGTAATTTTCTGTGTCTGTGGGTGTATGTGAGTGGTGTATGTCTGTCTATGTGGGTGTTTTTGTGGGATCGGTGTATTTCTATATATGTGGGTGTTTTTGCGGGAGTGGTGTATGTCTATATCTGGGTTGTATATCTCTGTGTTTGTGGGTGTATAGGAGTGGTGTATGTCTGTCTATGTGGGTGCTTATGTCAATGTCTTTGGGTGTATGTCTATGTGGCTTTATGTCTATGTCTGTGGGTGTATGTCTGTCTATGTGGGTGCTTATGTCAATGTCTTTGGGTGTATGTCTATGTGGCTTTATGTCTATATCTGTGGGTGTATGTCTGTCTCTTTGGCTTTATGTCTATGTCTGTGGGTGTATGTCTGTCTCAGTGGGTTTGTCTATGTCTGTGGGTGTATGTCTGTCTCTGGGTTTGTCTATGTCTGTGGGTGTATGTCTGTCTCAGTGGGTTTGTCTATGTCTGTGGGTGTATGTCTGTCTCTGGGTTTGTCTATGTCTGTGGGTGGGTGTCTATCTCTGTGGGTTTATGTCTATGTCTGTGGATGTACGTCTATCTATGTGGGTTTATGTCCCTGTCTGTGGGTGTATGTCTATCTATGTGGGTGTATGTCTATCTCTGTGGGTTTATGTCTATGTCTGTGGATGTACGTCTATCTCTGTGGGTTTATGTCCCTGTCTGTGGGTGTATGTCTATCTATGTGGGTTTATGTTTATGTCTGTCTGTGAGTTTGTCTATGTCTGTGGGTGGGTGTCTATCTCTGTGGGTTTATGTCTATGTCTGTGGATGTACGTCTATCTATGTGGGTTTATGTCCCTGTCTGTGGGTGTATGTCTATCTATGTGGGTTTATGTCCCTGTCTGTGGGTGTATGTCTATCTATGTGGGTTTATGTCTATGTCTGTGGGTGTATGTCTATCTCTGTGGGGTGTGCGTTTATTTCTATGTTTGTATGTTTTTTTATGTGGGTTTATGTCTATGTGTGTGGGTGTATATCTATGTGGGTTTATGTCTATGTCTGTGGGTGTATGTCTATCTTTGTGGGTTCATGTCTATGTCTGTGGGTGTATGTCTTTCTATGATGGTTTATGTCTATGTCTGTGGGTGTATGTCTTTCTATGAGGGTTTATGTCTATGTCTGTGGGTGTATGTCTTTCTATGAGGGTTTATGTCTATGTCTGTGGGTGTATGTCTTTCTATGATGGTTTATGTCTATGTCTGTGGGTGTATGTCTTTCTATGAGGGTTTATGTCTATGTCTGTGGGTGTATGTCTTTCTATGATGGTTTATGTCTATGTCTGTGGGTGTATGTCTTTCTATGAGAGGTTTATATATATGTCTGTGGGTGTATGTCTTTCTGTGGGTGTAGGGGGTGTCTATGTTTTATGTCTATGTCTGTGGGTGTATGGGAGTGGTGTATGTCTGTCAGTGTGGGTGTATACTTATATTTCTGTGTATCTGTGGGAGTATTATATGTCTGTCCAAGTGGGTGTATATGTCTTTCTGTGGGTGTAGGGGAGTGGTGTATGCTTGTCAAATTGATTATATACGTATGTCTATCTTTGTGGGTGTATGGGAGTGGTGTATGTCTGTCAGTGTGGGTGTATATGTCTTTCTGTGGGTGTAGGGGAGTGGTGTATGTGTCATGTTAGTGTTTATTTCTATGTCGATTTGTGTGTCTATCTATGTGGGTCAATATATCTATGTTTGTGTGAATGGGAGTGGGGGTGTCTGTCAAAGTGGGTGTGTTTGTCATTCTGTGGGTGTATGTGGGTGTAGGGAAATGGTGTATGTCTCTATGTGAGTGAATATGTCTTTGTGGGTGTAGGGGAGTGGTGTGTGTCTCTATGTGAGTGAATGTCTTTCTGTGGGTGTATGGAAGTGGTGTATGTGTTTACCTCTATGTCAGTGAGTGTATGTCTATCCATGTGGGTGTATATGTCTATGTCTATGGGTATATTGAAGTGGTGTATGTCTGTCAGTGGGGGTGTATTCCTGTATATCTGTGGATCTGTGGGAGTATTATATGTCTGTCCAAGTGGGTGTGTATGTCTTTCTGTGGGTGCATGGGAGTGGTATATGTCTGTCTTTGTGGGTGTATAAATACCGTCTGTGGGTGGATGAGAGTGGAGTCTGTCTGTGGGTGTATATGTCTATGTCTTTGGTGTATGAATGTGAGTGTAAGTCTCTATGTGGGTGTATATGTCTATGTCTTTGGTGTATGAATGGGAGTGTAAGTCTGTCTGTGGGTGTATATGTCTATGTCTTTTGGTGTATGAATGGGAGTGGTGTAAGTCTCTATGTGGGTGTATATGTCTATGTCTTTTGGTGTATGAATGGGAGTGGTGTAAGTCTGTCTGTGGGTGTATATGTCTATGTCTTTTGGTGTATGAATGGGAGTGGTGTAAGTCTCTATGTGGGTGTATATGTCTATGTCTTTGGTGTATGAATGGGAGTGGTGTAAGTCTGTCTGTGGGTGTATATGTCTATGTCTTTTGGTGTATGAATGGGAGTGGTGTAAGTCTCTATGTGGGTGTATATGTCTATGTCTTTGGTTTATGAATGGGATTGGTTTAAGTCTCTATGTGGTTGTATATGTCTATGTCTTTGGTGTATGAATGGGAGTGGTGTAAGTCTCTATGTGGGTGATTTGGTATATGTCTTTGGTGTATGAATGGGAGTGGTGTAAGTCTCTATGTGGGTGTATATGTCTATGTCTTTGGTGTATGAATGGGAGTGGTGTAAGTCTCTATGTGGGTGTATATGTCTATGTCTTTTGGTGTATGAATGGGAGTGGTGTAAGTCTGTCTGTGGGTGTATATGTCTATGTCTTTGGTGTATGAATGGGAGTGGTGTAAGTCTCTATGTGGGTGTATATGTCTATGTCTTTGGTGTATGAATGGGAGTGGTGTAAGTCTCTATGTGGGTGTATATGTCTATGTCTTTGGTGTATGAATGGGAGTGGTGTAAGTCTCTATGTGGGTGTATATGTCTATGTCTTTGGTGTATGAATGGGAGTGGTGTAAGTCTCTATGTGGGTGTATATGAATGTGAATACTTGTCACGTTCCTGTAATCTCTCTGTATTTAATTTCTCTCTTACTTACGTGGGTACCTACTTTTTTGGAGATTATTGGTCCCTTTCTCTCTTTCTCTCACACTCTCTCACACCATCTGACATTTAGCTATCACCCTGTCATCATGTTTGTATCGCTGGTGTGTGTGTGTGTGTGTGTGTGTGTGTGTGTGTGGGAAGATTGAGGTGTGTGATTTCTCTTCCTTCACCTAATGTTCTTCTTGCTCTTATTATGAAGGGTACTTTTTGAAACCCATTTGATATCTCTTGTGTAGGATGGCGTTTGGGGGATGGTGTGTGTGTGTGTGTTTGTGTGTGTGTGTGTGTGTGTGTGTGTGTGTGTGTGTGTGTGTGTGGATGTGGGTGTGGGTGGGGTGTATATGTGTCAATCTTTATATATGAGTTTTCTTTCTATCTGGGTATCTATCTGTCTGTCAATCTATCTGTCTGTCTGTCCATATCTATGTTCCTTTCAAGGACTCTCAACGCTCACTGAAAATCGTTAAGCTTAAGGTTATAGGAGATCTCCCTCTGAACTAACTTTTATTTATTTATTTATGTATTCATTTTTTTCTCGTATCTCTCATCAGTCATTTCCCAAACATAATTCCTCCTTCCTCTCTTCCTTCCCTCCCTCTCCCCTCTATTCTAGCCCCTCCTCCTCTCCTCAATCTTTCCTCCTTCTCTTCCTTCCCTCCCTCCATCCTCAATCTTTCCTCCCCCACCCCCCTTTCCTTCCTCACTTCCATCCCTTCCCCCTTTCCCTCTTTCCTTCGTCTCTATCTCTCTTCCCCACCTCCCCCTTTCCAGCCTCCCCCTCTTCCTCCTCTCCCACTTCCTTCAGCCGGGGAGTGAGATAAGCCGTGAAGGTCTGACGTGGGATCTGACTTTCTTCCTAGAATGAGTTATGATGATAATTATATTGAGGGTTAAATTTTAGACACTTAGATGGTTACTGTAATGATTATGAGGATGAAGCTTACGCAGGAAAAGCTTGTAGGAGTTAAGGGAATATAGGAAAATGAAACACACACACACACACACACACACACACAAAGGACGTGTCATAATACCTCTGCATCGTCATCCTTCTATTTATCTCCGAGGACTTACAACTCATAACAACTTAGAAGACCAGGAGGAGGAGGAGGAGGAGGAGGAGGAGGAGGAAGAGGAGGATAGGTGAAGTATGGAGAATAGGAAAACGAGGAGGAGGTTAGGTACAAAAATTCAAACAAAATTAACAAAAGGAGGAGGAGGAGGAGGAGGAAGACGACGAGGAGGAGGAGGAGGAGGAAGAAGAGGCCTTTTGCAAACTCCTTATGTTCTTATGTTGTCTTCCCTCCACTCCTGTTGTCTATTCTCTCCTCTCCTCTCCTCTCTTTTCTCCTCTCTTCTTCTCTCTTCTCATCCCATCTCTTCAGCTCCTTAAAATTCTCTTCTCTTGGTTAGACTAAAAGATATTCCCTCGTTTTCTCTTCTTAACTCATATCTTAATTTACAAAAGCCTCTCAATGTGCTGATTTTAATTATAGCTTAACCCGCCTTCTGTGTTCTTTCCTTGATACGCGCTGACTTCAGTAATAAATAAGCTTCTCTCTCTTCTGACCTCTCTTCTGGCCTCTCCTTCTGTTCTCTTGTGTTGGAGCAGCGTCTAGCGGGCCATGTGTTCCTCTTTTTGTGTCTTACCCTTGAGCTGCCTGCCTCCCCTGCTGGAAAAAAAAAGGTGTGATATTTTACGCCTGTCTGTAGCTCTCTGGTGTTAGGTGTTCATGGTTTGCTGGGTTTGGGTGTGTGATGCTTAGTTTTAGGTCTCTCATTTCCATTAATTTTAGTATTTTTTTATTCTTCTGTAGCTTGGAAGTGTTGGGTTTTCATGGCCCGTTGTTCTTGCCTGCCTGATGTTTATTTTTAGGTTTTCTTTTTCTTTAATTTGTTTAGGCTCCTTGACTTTTTTGGTGGCTTTCAAGTGTTGGGTTTTCATGGCTTGCTGTTCATGCCTGTCTGATGTTTATTTTTAGGTCTCTTTTCCATTAATTTGTTCAGTTTCCTAGACTTCTTCATTGTTGTATTATTTTTTCTCTTGCACTATTTTCCTGCCTTCTATAAATCGTACTTTGCCTGAATGTATTTTCTTGTTATATTATCAATTTTTACCTCTTATCAATACTTCTCCAGTCTGCAAACTAGTATACCTTGCCCATTTGTCTTAATATACCTTGTCATGTCTCTCCCTACATTTTTTTTTTTTTTATAGTTATAACATCAAATTTTGCCTCCTCATAATACCTCTCCAGGCTACAAACAATACCGTGCCAATTTTTCTTACGTTTTCTATTATTTTACCTTTTAACTTCTTTCCTCGATAGTTTTACCGTTTCTAAACCACATATTGCCCAGTTTTCTGATACTCCTTCACACCTCTTACGAACCATACCTTGCCAGGCTTCCTAACGTTTTTCTACATTTTTCGTCTCCTCATCTTCCCTCGCAAGCTACTGTTCACACCACGACTCTCCTTACCCAGCCATTTTTCCTTCTCATCCATACGTCTAACTTCAGCAAATCACACCTTACTTAACATATTTAACATATCTCACCGTTTTCCTGCTCATCCTCCTCCGCACAGTACACGCCTTGCCTTATGCAGTCAGCTTTTTTCCCTTGCTCAGCTGTCGCCCCTCGAGGCAGGGACGAGCGGCGGGCGGTGAGAAGCGGGCGGCAAGAAGCAAGGGGCCGGTCCGTAGTGGGCGCGAGAGCTGGTTAGCACGGGCCCTCATCATCCCCGGCCGGCCCTGCCCCGCCGCGGCAAAAACGGAGTACCGCCGCCGGTCATAAGCCCAAATGGATGTAAATGTAATTTCATCTCTTACGTACCATTCCCCCGCGCACAACAACATGTATTTCTGCGCTTCGGGTTACGCTTTCGTGCTGCATTTTCTGTTGCTGTGTGGTTTTCTTACGCCGTGTGTCTTACTGGCTGTACGTTTGTAGTTAATGTGATCTTTTTTACTGTATTCTGCAGCTGCCTGTGGCTCGAACTGCAGCTGGGAAGTACAAACAGGAATACAGGGGATATTCTATACGCTTATCTGCATGTATATTAATTTTTTTAGTGCTGTTTGGGATGTTTGACGTTTTCTTGACCTTTTTGTGTGTGTGTCTTAAAGTGCTTTATGCAAGTATCAGTGGGAAATTTAGTCGATTTTTTCATCTCTCTTGTACCGATTCGCGTTGCTCTTTTCTGCTATGTTCATTATTTTTCTAAGGCCAGTGTAGTTTTCTGACTATAACCTCAAGGATTTGTAGACTAAACAGTGGCTACGACGTACTAGAAAATATATATCATAGGGCACGATTAACACGTAGCACACTGGAGGCTACAAAACTAAGAAAGATTACCGAAGTTTAACATTTCAAGAACTACATATATACGCATTAAGCTCGCAATATGATAACAAAAGGCATGGAATGGATGTGTAGGCAAACGCTTTTTCTTACACAAACAGCGAGGATCAAAACAGAGAATGGATACCTGTAGACAGAGATAAAAGAAGAGCTTGTGTACTCATAATTATTGATGTTTGTAGGGAAAGGTGTGAGGGAGAAACGGGAATAGCAAAAACATATGAGAAAACACCATAAAGGATAAAGAACTGAATACAGACATGGGAGAAGAGCTTGAGTATTTATAACGATTGACGTTCGTAGGAAGAGGTGAAGAGGAGCAAGGAAAATAGTAAAAATATATGAAAAAACCTACCATTAGGGAGGTGAGGCTCTGTGAAGGGGCGAGGGTAGAGGAACTGAGGGACACGCACGGCTAATGAAAGCTACACGAGGCGGGGTTTGCTGGAGAGGGAGAGAAAAAATATGGGAAAGATGAGCCAGCAAAAAAGTTAACAAATTGGTGACTCCCTTACGACGGAAACGAAAAAAGACAAACACGACGGAAACAAAAAAAGGAACAAATGAGTCACGACCTTTTATTATTTAGAGGCAAGAACTTACACAACGGAGGAAGAAATAATGGGAAATGGGAAATCGGGTAAACGTTTCAATTCTATAACCTCGAGAATGTCATGGGGATACCAGCACCGTTAGAAATAAATGCACGTTAATTTATAGACACTGATGAATATACGCTAACAAGTATACGTTGATTATCTTACGTTACAATATAGTAATAGTAATGAGGAGGAGGGGGAGGTGGAAGTTATCAAAGGGAAGAAGAATAACCTGGAGAAAAAGAAGAAGAAAAAGAAGAAATAAGACAAAGAAAAAAATAAGAAAAGAAGCAAAAGAAGAAAGAAAAAAAAACAGTAAATGAGAAAAAGAAGAACTCAAAGAAAAAGGTAAAAAAGGAGGAGACATAGGAAAGATAATAAAGAATGCTGACAAATGGGAAATAAAAGAGCCAATTGAAAGAATGACAACGACTCTACATTTGGAAGAAGACGTAAGAAGACGGAAGGGAAAAAAGAGGAGGAGACTGAAGGAGGAGGAGAAGGAGGAGGAAGAAGAAAAAAAAAGAAAAAGAGAAGAGAAGAAAAAGAAAAGAAGGAAGAGGAGGAGGATGAGGCGAAAGAGAGCTGGGTAAGAGGAGGAAAGAAAGAGAGTAACAGAAGAGGAGAGGAAGGGAGAGGAGGAACTTATAAACATGGGGTGACTGTAACAAGGAGACCAAACAAAGAAGTAACATTTGGAGGAGCAAGAAACCAACAAAAGAGAGAGAGAGAGAGAGAGAGAGAGAGAGAGAGAGAGAGAGAGAGAGAGAGAGAGAGAGAGAGAGAGAAAAGAAAGAAAAGAGAAAAAGAAAAGAAGAGAAGAAAGGAAAAGAAAGAAAAGAAACGAAAAAGAAAGAATTAAAAGAAGTAAGAGATGAAAAAGAAGAAAGAAGTAAGAAAAAATAGAAAAAAGAAAAGAGAAGGAACGAACGAACAAATATATAAATATATACGAGAAAATATATAAGAAAAGAAGGAATAGAGAAAAAAGCCGAGATAATAATAATAAGTGGGAATGGAGGAAGAGAAAAGGAAGAGAAGGACTAGAGAAAAGGCTGAAATGATTATAAGTAAGGAAAAGTACATGAATGGATAAGTAAAGTAAATGAAAAGAAGGAGTAGAGAAAGAGAGGAAATGATAAGTAAACAGAAGTAAGTGAGATTAGAGGAAAGAAATGTAAATAAAGAGAAGGAATAGAGATAAAACTGAAATGATCATAAGTAAGGAAAAATAAATGAAAATGGAAATGAAAAGTAAATGAAGAGAAGAATTAGAGAAAAAAAAGATGAAGGGATAATTAGTAAACAAATGTAAGTGAGAATGGAGGAAGAAAAATTAATGAAGAGAAAGAATAGAAAAAAAAAGATAAGACATAATAAGTAAGAAATTATTGAGCAAAGGTGAGCTAGGTGAGGTAAGGGAGCCGTGACCTCTCCTAACACTCACTCATGACATGGTGAACGGAAGGCCTCGTCATTATGAGTGTCGAAAGCAGCGAGTGTGTAATAAAACTGACTGTTAGCACCCTACCCGAAATTGACCTCTTCCACCCGAAAGTGACCTCTCTTCTGGCATCTTGTTTTTTTTTTCTTTTATCAGAACAGCGTAAAGCGGACTCTTGTTTGTCCTGCGAATAACAGAAGCCATGAAGCAACGTGAAAGCGAGGAAGAGTCACCCGCCGTCTAGTTCACCCGCAAAGAACCACCTCACGACCGCCTTAAAAACGAGAGATTGTGTTAATGTTACTGTGTCTCTGTTATTGCGGATACAGGTAAAGAATAGTCACTGAAGGCGGAGTTGAGGCCATTGAACTGTGCTGTGAAGGACTGGGCACGCCTTCCCATAACACAGCGGCTAGTGAAGGGAGGGCGCAAGCAAAATGAGAGAGAAAATGTAATGAAATGTAATGATGGTTGAGGTCGCATCGTGGGAAGCCTCGTGGTTTTTCTGCAACATTTCGTTCAATATAAAGTGTAGTAACGTGAGACTGGGGAGCCGGTTTTACAGAGTCATAAATTTGTCAAAGAATATTCTGGCAAACGATCAATTCTTCATAGCTCACAAATATGTCCCATTCAAGGCAATATAGTGAAGATTGCCCGAGTGTCTTGCCGGTGCTAACAGTCACTCCCCTTCAGCAAGAGAGTAAACAACATTCCCTTCAGGACAGAGAGGCTCAACTTCAACCTACCGCTCAGAAAGTAGTGTTTATGTATCTGTTTACTAAGTCTATCTGTGGAGTAACGATGCCAACAACTTTCTCAACACGACAAAATCAATCTTAGACTCCCTCTCGATATCCATTGCTTGTGTTTGCCTATCTATGGAGTAATTAAGTGGAGTAACTAATGGAGTAATTAACCAACTATAGCTCATTACGTAGCCTTTTTATGAAGTAGCAACATCCACACGCCAAAATCCGTTTAGTCTACCTCCCGATAGCTGTTGTTTGTCTGTTTGCCTAACTTACTAAGGGAAGAGTTTGTCAATGTCTTCGCTCCTTCATCGCTTTCACTCTTACACTCCATAAGAAGAGTCTACGGACTTTTTTACTAAGCTTGCCTGTGAAGTAACAATGTAAACAACTTTCCCTGCCCCACATTATCAGCCTTAGTCTTCTTTTCAATAAGTGTAGCGTTTGTGTGTTTGCCTAACTTGCTAAGGGAAGTTAATCAGTCTTTTCGCTCTTTCGCTCATAAATTCAATAAGCACTGATCATATATTTGTCAGGACGGCAAACACCTTTTCCTATAGGACAGAATGTGGTTTAGCTCCGTGGCCCGATGTCAGAATATTTGTCCAACCTGCTACTGAAAGGCTTAATCAGTATCTTCACTCCTTCATCTCTGTCACTGGTAAACTCTGGAACAACCTTTCGCCTACTGTAATCCTTCCTATGGCAAACTATTTCAAGAGCGGAGTATATGTAAACGCTTAAAAATATACTTGATACTACTGAGAGATTTAATCAGTATCTTCATTCCCTCATCTCTGCCACTGATAAACTCTAGAGCAGCCTTTCGCCTACTGTAATCCTTCCTATGGCGAACTATATCAAGAGCGGAGTATATGAAGACGTGCTTAAGAACATACTTGATACCACTGAGAGATTTCATTCGTATCTTCATTCCTTCATCTCTGAAACTGGTAAACTCTGGAGCAGCCTTTCGCCTACTGTAATCCTTCCTATGGCAAACTATTTCAATAGCTAAGTATATGAAGACGCGTTTAAAAACATACTTGATACTACTGAGAGATTTCATTAGTATCTTCATTCCTTCATCTCTGAAACTGGTAAACTCTGGAGCAGCCTTTCGCCTACTGTAATCCTTCTTATGGCAAACTATTTCAATAGCTAAGTATATGAAGACGCGTTTAAAAACATACTTGATACCACTGAGAGATTTAATTAGTATCTTCATTCCCTGCCCCTCCCCTTACTTGCCTTTCCTCTGCTTTTTCTCTTTCTTTTCTCTCTTCTTTTTCCTCAGGCTACCCTACCGTCCACTCCTCTCCATCCCCTGCCTTAGTCACCCTCACTTTTTCATGCATTTCGTTTGCCTTCTCCGCCCTTTCATGCTCCTCCTCTCCCTGTCGTTCCCGCCCTTATCCTTCCATGGTTGTTTTGTATCCTCTTCTCCTTGTGTTTATTTGTCCTGGCCTGTCCTTGTGTTTCCTCTTGTCCTTGTGTTTCCTTGTCCTGGCTTGTCCTTGTGTTTCCTCTACCGGTGTGGCTCAATGTCCCTTCTCTCGGCATTCATGTTTTTTTGCTTCGCACCGGAGTGTTCTTGCCCCTCCCTCCCTCCCTCCCTTCTTGCCTCAGTCTTGTCCTTCATCGTCTTTAGGTTCATCCAATACCTTTTCAGCTGCTTCCTCCTTTAATCGTCCTTCTTGCCCATGTCCTGCTCTCCCTCTGCTTCATCTTGGCCTTCTATGGGGTGCCCTTGCCTTCTTTCTCCTTTCCTCTCTGCTTCGCTTCGCCCTTTCTGCTTTCTGCTCCTGTTTTCGTATTTCCCGCCTGTCCTGCTCTCCCTCCTGCTTGTCTTAACCTTCCCCCTTTCTCCTTCCTTACCTATTTCCCTGCTTCACCCTCTCTGCTTCTCCCTGCTTCTGCTCTTCTCGTGTTTCACTCCCTTCAGCCTCCTGTGTTCCCTTCTCCTCTCTGCGTTGCTGCAAATACTTATCTCAAGGTTTTCTCTCTTCCTTTTGATTGTTCTTGATTCTTCTCTTCCTCCATCTCCCTTTTCGTGTATTCCGTCCTTCTGGTCTGTCGTATCTATCCCCCTTATCTTCTTCCTTTCTCTCTCCTCCTCTTTTCGTCTCTCGTTTGCCCCGATTTTAATTATTTTCATCTTTCTTATCTCTGGTTGCTCACTGTCTCTCTCTCTGTTTTCCTCCCCTCCCCCCGCTTGCCTTTCCTCCTCCTTCTCCTACTCCTCCGTCCACGCCTCCCTAACTTTGTTATCATGTTACTGTTCTTCATTTGCTTAAACTATCATTTTCCTCTCATTTATTACTTACCTCTCCTTTCTGTTGTTTTACTTCTCCTCCTTCATGTTTTCCTTCCTCCTCCTCCTGGTCATCCTCCTCTCCTCCTCCTCCTCCTCCTCCTGGTCATCCTCACTCTCCTCCTCCTCCTCCTCCTCTTCCAGTGACGATGACGAACTGGTTTCAGAGTCGACTTTCCGTATTAAGGCGATCGGAACCCTTTTTCTGTCCCTCGCATCCTCTTGCATTCGGTACTAAGCCTTGTGTTTAGCTATCATACTTTTGCCTTATTTTTTGCCTCACTTTTTGTCTTGATCGTGTTGTTCCGGCTGTCAAGGTCTTGCAGGTCCTGAATGAGCTCTCAATCTCCTCGTCTCATCAACACCCTCGCAGCCTCTTCTTCTTCTTCTTCTTCCTCTTCTTCCTTTTCCTCCTCCTTCGTTTGTTCCGGCTCTCTCTTTCTCTTTGTTTATTTGTTAATGTGGATATTTTTCTTTTCTTCCCATTCCTCTGTCTTTTGTATAATACCAGTTCCTTTTTGTCTCCTCCTCCTCCTCCTCCTCCTTCGTTTGTTCAGTCTCTCTTTTTCTCTGTTTGTTTGTAAAGTTAGATTATTTTTGTTGTTTTTCACTTCCTTTTTCGTTTGCGTTCTAATTATTTTTCTTTTTCTCCTCCTCCTCCTCCTCCTCCTCCTCCTCCTCCTTCTCCTCCTCCTTCTCCTCCTCCTCCTCCTCGTCATCTTTTTTCAATCCTTCATCATACTTTCATCCTTCATCACCTCCAAACCTTCAATTCACCTCCTTCCTCCTCCTCCTCCTCCTCCTCCTCCTCCTCCTCCTCCTGCTCCTTCACTCCCTTGCTGGACGTCCTCACACTTTGTCAACATCATTTTGCTTTAGATTGACGAAGAGCAGTTTCTCCTCCTCCTCCTCCTCCTCCTCCTCCTCCTCCTCCCCTACAGACTCCCGAAAGAGCAAGAAAATGAATCCCCGACGCCCAGCAGCGAGAGGTTAAGTGATAAACGAGGGACACCGCGTCTCCAAACATAGACTCAATCCGGAGTGTTTTTAAACGTCCCGCTGCTCGACCCTCCTGCCCCAGCCCTTCACACACGCCTTACCCTTCCTCCCTTCACCCTGTTGTCTCGCCCCGCTCACCCGCCCACCCGACCACCCTCTCCTACCCTTCCTTCCTCCACTACCACCACCTGGCCTCCTCCACTACCTCTGCAGCATCCATTCTCGACTCCACTTTGCCAACCATCTCCATCTCACTACCTCCACCAGTCCCTACCACAATGTCCTTCATCCGACCACACTCTTCCACTACCACTAGCCTTCCTGCTTCCACTACCACCACCTGGCCACCTCCACTACCACTGCAGCATCCATTCTCGACTCCACTTTACCAACCATCTCCATCTCACTACCTACTCCATCCCTGCCACTACTACGTGTCCTCTTAGCCACCCTCATCTCCTCCACTCTCCCCTGCCCCCCCATGCATCCACTTCCCAACTCCACTTTAGTTAACCGTCTACCTCCCTTTCTTCTCCTCCTTCTCTCCCTTCATACTGCTAGCTGTTACCTCCCTTTCTTCTCCTCCTTCTCTCCCTTCCATACTGCTAGCTGTTACCTCCCTTTCTTCTCCTCCTTCACCCCTTCCATACTGCTAGCTGTTACCTCCCTTTCTTCTCCTCCTTCTCTCCCTTCCATACTGCTAGCTGTTACCTCCCTTTCTTCTCCTTCTTCTCTCCCTTCCATACTGCTAGCTGTTACCTCCCTTCCTTACCTCCTCCTTCTCTCCCTTCCATACTGCTAGCTGTTACCTCCCTTACATTACCTCCACCAATCCCTACCACAATATCCTTCATCCTACCTCCCTTCCTTACCTCCTCCTTCACCCCTTTCATACTTCTAGCTGTTACCTCCCTTACACTACATCCACCAATCCCTACCACAATATCCTTCATCCTGCCTCTCTCCCTCTCTATCATCATCATCAGCACCAGCTCCTAACCATCATCTCCACTCTCAGATCCTTACCCTACCAAACTCCACTATTACTATGGTCAGCCAACAGTTGCCCATTCTCTCTCTCTGCTTACCTTTTCACCTGTATTCTCCATCCACCACCCAATATTTACCTTCCTCCCATCTCCACCACCACTTAGTCACCCCCTGATCTTCTTACCTTCCTCAAATCCACCGCTATTTCTACAGCCCTCCACCGCGACTACCACATACTCTTTTGATTTCCTTCCTACCCCCCTCCCCATCGCACTGTCTCCAGCGTCCGTTCCCTTCCACTCTTTTTGAAATTCATTCCACCTATCTATCCACTCAGTATCACCATTCCCTCATCCACTTCTCTAATCTTTCCTTGCAACTCTCTCCTTTTCTTTTACTGTCCCTCCACTTTTAAATTCTCCACTCTCCACTCGTCTTCCAGTGACCAATTCTTCCACCAAATAACTTTGACCTCATCCACAATACAGTATCACTCTCTACTCTGTTTGCTTCTCCACTCACCGCTTATTCCATCCACTCCACTCGTATCAAACAACTTTCTCGCACCATCCACCTCTCCACCTCTACTGCCACTCCTCCACCTTCCCCTTCACCTAGCCCGTAAAAGCCTCCACTCTCTCCTACAATCCATTACTCTCAAATTTGGCCTTACCTTTCCACTCCTCTCCACTTTATTAATTACCACACGCCCTCCACCCTCTCTATAATCCACCTCCTCCACCCATGCAGGCCTTCTTCACCCAAATTTAGTATCCTCCTCCTCCTCCTCCTCCTCTTCTTCCACCCTACCGGTCTCCTTACATATCCTGAGGGCGTGAGAGAGAGAGGGAGGGAGAGGGGGAGAGAGAGAGAGGGAGAGGGACGAAAAGAAGGAGAGGGAGAGAAAAGGAAGGGTGCAAGGAAGTAAGCAAGCAAGCAGGCATAAAAATAATAGTATACAGAACACAGGTAATAGAAATAAAAAAAAATTATGTTTTATTTTTATTTTTTGATAAGCATTTTTTTTTTTTTTTTATATAACGTGTGTTTTTGTCATTTTTATCTTTTTCGTTTTCTTATCCACTTGTTTTAGAATCTCGTATCTCTTCGCTTCTCTTCACCACTTTCTATCTACTCGTCTCTTCCCGACTCCTTGTATCTCCTCGCCTCTCCTCAACTCACTGCATATCCCTCCTCTCCTCAGCTCTCTTCTCCTCGCCTCTCTTCACCTCCTTTTATCTCTTCTCTCTTTTTCCTGTATCTTTTCGCCTCTCTTCATCTCTTTCTATCTCCTCGCCTCTCCTAGACTCCAAGTATCTCCTCGCCTCTCCTCAACTCCCTGCATTTCCCTCCTCTCCTCAACTCTCATCTCCTCGCCTCTCCTCACATCCTTTAATCTCTTCGCCTCTCCTCTACCGCCTGTATCTTTTCGTCCCTCTTCTCCTTTTCTGTCTCTTTGCCTCTCTCGACTCCCGTTTCCTCCTCGTCTTCTGGTGTTTGTGTGGGCGTGTGCTGTCCTGACAAGACTTATATATTTTTGGTCCAATTAAAACACTCTCTCTCTCTCTCTCTCTCTCTCTCTCTCTCTCTCTCTCTCTCTCTCTCTCTCTCTCTCTCTCTCCAAGATTTAATTTTCTTATCTACTAAATACGATTATTCATTGCTTGTCAACACTCTCCTTAGCACGAGAGAGAGAGAGAGAGAGAGAGAGAGAGAGAGAGAGAGAGAGAGAGAGAGAGAGAGAGACACACACACACACACACACACACACACACACACACACACACACACACACACACACACCTATATACATCCTCTCCTCCTGTAAGCCATCTCCGGATCTTCCTCCTCCTCCTCCTCCTCCTCCTCCTCCTCCTCCTCCTCCTCCTCCTCCTCCTCCATCTCCTCCTTAGTCATCGCCCCGTCCTCGTCTTCCATCCCAGGTGAGGGCACACACACCTGGATTAATTACCCTCCCGGTGACCACCTGAGCGCTACTACATTTCAAGGGAAGGCAGCGGCGTGAACAATGGTCGGCGGCCTTTTACGGGGCGCGGGATGAAATTTATATAGGGAGACAAATACGGTGTGCACCGAGCCGACGCTTTAGGAGGAGAAGGAGGGGGAGGAGGAGACAGAAGAAGTGGTGGTGGTGGTGGTGGAGGAGGGGGAAAAGAAGAAAAAGTTGGGGGTGGTGGTGGAGGACGGAATGGAAAGGAAAATAAAAAGAAAATGTGAAGAACGGATGAGCAGGAGAAGGAAGGGAAGGAAGAAGAGGGGGCGGGGGTTGTGAGGAGGTGGGGAGTAGTGGTGGTGGAGGGGGAGAAGATGGGGGGGGGGGTGAAGGACGGAATGGAAAGGAAAATAAAAAGAAAATGTGAAGAACGGATGAGCACGAGAAGGAAGGAAGAAGAGGGGGCGGGTATTGTGAGGAGGTGAGGAGAAGTGGTGAAGGAGAAGAAAAAAGTTGGGGTGGTGGTGGAGGACGGAATGGAAAGAAAATAAGAAGAAAAGCGTGAAGAACGGATGAGCAGGAGAAGGAGAAGAAGGAAAGAGTAGGAAAAGGAGACTCAAAACAAGGCTTCTTTTTTATACTTCGCTTTGTTTCTCTATTATTTTTTTTGCGGTAAACGAAAGCACATCAAACTAGAGTGAAGATTAAATGACAGACAGAAGAAGAGGCAAGAAGAGTAGGAAAGGAAACGGTAGGCCCTGTTTTAAATCGCATATATTTTTGTGTTGTGATTTATATATCTATTAGCTTTTACTCTTTTTAGGGGTAATAAGGAAGCTGCGGTACAACAAAGCTCCTGTACATATGACGCAAGTGGTTTACAAATATGAATTACCAAATGGAGCCCCGAAAATGTCTTGATTGTTCTCCCTTCTAAAAAGATTCTAAGTGGCACAAGGGAGGAGGAATTACTGTAAAAGGAAGGACAGCTGTTTTTTTTTTTTTTTTTTTGTTGTTGCTTGCGCCGCCGGGGCATCTGGGGGGGGGGGGGTCGTCGGCCAGGCCTGGTTTCGGTCAGGGCCCTGCCTGCAGGGTCCCCCCTTCCTGGCAGGTGGCGTGTGTAGTGGCGGGCGCCATTTGCATGCTCTGGCCCCCCCCCTCCGGAACCGTTCTGATCTGCTTCTTTCCTTCCGAGTCGGGTCCGGGTGGTCGGGTTGATCAGTGGTCTGGTGGGGTTTTTTTGGGCGGTGACTGAAAAGAAAAAAAATAGCGTGAGCGTGAGAGAAAAAACCCGCGTTCGGCCACCGCCTACCCTATAAGAGGGTACTACTAAGCTGATGGATGGACAATTTAAAGTAGCTGTCTTGGCGTCCTTGTTTGTACGAAAAGAAGAATGATGTTTTTGTTTTCATCATATCATTCATCGTATATTCATTTTATTTTTTTGTGCGTTGCGTCACTGGAGTTGCAATGATGCCAGTTTGAAAATGACAACGGGGAGACGAACGGGTTAGTTCAGCATTCATCAGTAAGTGTCTTTGTTTGATAAGAGAATATTTTAGTTAAGTTTTCATTATTTTCGATTTTTTTATGCATCAACCTTTAACTGTATATAAATCGCATATGTAGGTTGCTATTAAATATATTCAGCGCCATATGACCACTGTAGTTCCTGCGCCATGACTTGATACCCAAATTAATCAATCATTTTTTATTATATTACTCCTGCAAGATTGTTTTCCTTTTATAGTGTATGCTTCGTCACGGCAGCTGTTGGGACGCCTCCACGAAAGCCCCAAGACAAGCATAAACATCAGACAAGTAGCCGTCAGAAGCGTCCTTGTTTGCTAAGGGAGAGAGAGGGCGAGAGAGATTTAATACTTTGTTCTGTATCATTAATCAACCGTGGTTAGAGTGGCCCTGGCAGGAAGGTTTATCTCGCGCGTGTGTGGGCAGCGAGATGGTGCGGCGCGGACATGTGTGTGTCGTGAATCATGTGGGTAATGTGCATGTGTGGGGGTGCGTGTGTGTGTGTGTGTGTGTGTGTGTCGTGATATAATGTGTAATGGGTGTGTTAGGGAAGAGATCGAGTAATATCTCTTTTTTTTCTCTCCTCCTCCTCCTCCTCCTCCTCCTCCTCCTCCTCCTCCTCCTCCTCCTCCTCCTCCTCATCATCATCATCATCATCATCACCACCACCATCACCATCATCGTCATCCTGTCTCATCTCCTCCACCTCCTCCTCGTCCTCCTTCCTCCTCCTCCACCTCTTTGTCCTCGTCCTCCTTCCTTCTCTCCTCTCCTTCTCCTCCTTCTTCTTCCTCCTCTTCCATAAAGCACTGAGAAACACGGAAAGGCCCATGCACCTGCCCGCCACACAGCCCCTGGAGGCCCCCTCATCCCCCGTCCCCCAATAATTAGCGTTAGTCCCTCTCCTAAACCGTCTGGCAAATTAGCGGCGCCACTCTTATTAGCATCGGTGGCCGGACCCTGAGACGCGTGCTGCCACCTGGCCCGTGTATCCTTAGGCGTGAACTTGCTCTCAGGCTTCTTGGTCTTGCCTTTTGTGAGTTTCAGAGGCCGTGTTGTATCGTTTTTCGGGAATAACATTTTACCAAAGGGTCGGGTAAGGATGATAATCGGGCACAGCATGTTGCAGACCTTGCCCTAATTTATTCATTATTTTTCAGTTACAAGACGTGGATAACCAGAATATTATAAGAGTGACAGAAAAAGTGTTTCGAGCTGCGAAGATAGCGTGACGAGAGAGAGAGAGAGAGAGAGAGAGAGAGAGAGAGAGAGAGAGAGAGAGAGAGAGAGAGAGAGAGAGAGAGAGAGAGAGAGAGAGAGAGAGAGAGAGAGAGAGAGAGAGAGAGAGAGAGAGAGAATTTTCTATCATATGTATTTAATAATATGATTGGCAATGTAATGAAGGCAACTAATAATTCGTTTCGTCGGCAGTCATTAGTGTTGAAGATAACACTCATACATACCGGTCGTCAGCCGCCCTCGGACGATCTTTCCTCCTCCCTATAACTTTAGCTCTTGTAATAGGGAGGATTAAAATTACTCTCTGGTACTTATTACTAGGGCAGTTTGATGCGGGAATTTTCCCCTCTCTTACCTATAATGTCTTTCTTAATACCACAGAACACGTATATTTGGTAATTAGGAAAATCTTGATCAGCATTCTAACTCCGTCTTTTACTCATAATGTCCTCGGTCTATTTTTATACCACAAAACACGTAAATTTAGTTATGAGAATTTGGATCGTTATATGTTATCAGGAGGTCGAGGGCGAGCAGTCATCGTAGCTCATTGTCTGGGTCACGATTCGCCCTCAGCTCCTCAGATCCTTAGTACTGATTCTTTAACTTGGTAACGATCCAACGTTCGATATCGGAGAGCAGGAATGTGATAATTATGTAGCCCCGTGGTATATGTATGTTTAGGTTTTCTCCTGGCCACTGATATATAATGGAGTGCAACTAAAACACATCAATAAATAGGTATGTTATGATATGTTCCTTTGCTAGTCATATGTTCCTTTGCGAATATCCTCCTTTACCAATCACACATTCCTCCACGAAGCCCAAGTAGCAACAGTTAAAGAAATAAATGATGAAAAAAATACAGCCCACGATTCCATTCGATATATACGTACTAACAACGCGGCCACCATGACATCCTGGGTACAGCTTCTCCTCGCTTCTATTTATTGTTGTGATTCTCAAAGTGATTCCGATTCGCCCGTGTATAAATAAATGCCTCCGCGTCTGGTATTTATTTGATATTGAAAGACAAAAGTAATCGTCATTGTAAGTTTTTTTCCTCCGGTGCTTTTGAGAACAGTAATGGCCTCTTTGAAGTTATAAATGACCCGTGTGTTAATTTGATATGGACGAGGAGGAGAAGGAGGAGGAGAGGGGCGAGGGGGAAAGAGGAAGGAGATAACTAGCAGGAACGACGAGGGCGACAAGGACGATTTGGAAGAAGAAGAAGAAGAAGAAGAAGAAGAAGAAGAAGAAGAAGAAGAAGAAGAAGAAGAAGAAGAAGAAGAAGAAGAAGAAGAAGAAGAAGAGTAGGAGAAGAAGAAGAAGAAGAAGAAGAAGAAGAAGAAGAAAAAGAAATAGAAGACGAAAATAAGTAGGAGAAACTAGAGGAGAAGTAACAGGAGAACAGAAAGAAAGCAACGAGGATTAGGAGAAACAGCAGGACCAGAAATAGGGAGAGGAGACTAGGAGGAAGAGTAGAAGAGCATAAAAGGAAGAGTAGAAGGGGAACAGGATAAAAAATAGGGAGAAGAGAAGTAGAAGGAAGGACAGGAGAACAGAGAGGAGGAAGAAGAGGAGCAGAAAGAGCAGAGGAGCAGAAGTAGGTAGAAGAGAAAAAAGAGGACGAGGAGGAGGACAAAAAGAAGGCTGATGAGGATGAAAACGGGAACGCATGCGAGGACGAAGACGAGGACGAGGGTGAAATAGTCTAACGAGGAAAAGATGTAGCCAAAGATTGAAAACGATGACTAGAGTAAGAGAACGCTGACGAGGAAGAGGACGAGGACGAATAGAAAGACAAGTAGCAGGATAAGAAAGGGAGTCTGACGAGGGTGAAAACGAAGACCAGTAAAAAGACACCGACGAGGACAAAGACGATTAATAAGGGAAGCAAGAGGATAGATATAAGGAGGATGTTTGGGGCGGGCGCGGCAGGGATGGGGTCTGTGGTGGGGCCGCTCATTTCAATACAATAGCGGCGGGAAGGAAGGAAGAAAGGAAGGTCGGCAGCGTACACCTGGTGATGAGAGGCGTGCATACCTGCCTCTAAATTAGTCCAGGTGTGTGTGTGTGTGTGTGTGTGTGTGCGTGTGTGAGACAGCCTTTGTGTAGATGGGCGGAGTAAAGAAAGAGAAAAATAAAGAAAGGAAGGAAGAAAGAAGGAGATGAATGAAGGAAGAAAGAAAGGGAGGAATGACTGAGAGAAGGAAGGAAGGAAGGAAGAAAGAAAAACCATGAAGTAAGTAAACAGAAAAGAAAGTGATCAAAGAAAATGAAACATTTAAAAGAAATAAAAAAAAAGAATAAGTAAAGATATGAACAAGAATTAAGAAAAGAACAGAAGGAAAGAGAAAGAATGAAAGAGAGAGAGAGAGAGAGAGAGAGAGAGAGAGAGAGAGAGAGAGAGAGAGAGAGAGAGAGAGAGAGAGAGATCAACGCTAATACACATCTTCCCCCAGTTTACGGGCGTCGGTATATCAAAAGCTTTTCCCGGACGCAGCCAACGCGGAATCATTTTTGCGGATTTAACAAGAGAGTATTAATGTCCGACGATATTTTTTCGCGGGATTGTGAAATTTGCCAAGAAAGGAGGGCGGAGGAGAGGAGAGAAGAGAAAAGAATTGAGGGAGAAAAGGAGGGATGGAGGGAGGAAAGGAGGAACGAAGGAAGAGATGGAGAAAGGAGGAGGGAGAGATGGAGAGATGAGAAGATAAATGGAAGAACAGAAGATTGGAGGAAGAAAACGAAGGACAGACAGGTAAGCGTTGGACAGGTGTGCCGGCCTGACCAGGTCGTGTGTTGGTGTGTCTGAAGTAAGTTTGAAGAAGTCTCTCTCTCTTCCCATCTCCCTATTTCTTCTATACACTGCCTGCTCCTCTCCCTCTCCCAGATCCTTCACTTATCTTTCCTCATTTCTTGAAGTCTATTTTGTTCCCCTACAGTTCTTCTCCACAAAATCTCCCTATTTTCATGCGGTCTTCGGTGTCAGGCACGTATCCCTCTTTCGCTCTCTCTGTTTCTCACCCTCTCACTCACTTATTTTCATTTCCAGTTGCTCCACTTGCTCTTTCATTATGCGTCTAGTTCAGGTCCTCGCCTCCTCTGCTGGTCATGGATGACCACCTTGGCCCAGGAGTCCTGGGTCATTGCACCCGTGGGCCTTGCCAATGATGAGGACAGCAAGGGCGACGTCCCACGCCCGGACGGGTCCTCCTTTTCCCGACAAGTCCGAACGCGTCAGACAGGACCAGGCTGCTGGGCATAGCCCGGTTATGCCTACAGGACGCCGTCGCCCTTCGGGGCAGAAGCTATGCACATCAGGAGGTCCTCACAAGCCTCCTGCAGCAGCAGGACAGTTGGAGGAAGGCCTTGGAATCCCAGGGCCAGAGACTCCTCCAGCTGCAGGAGCTCCACCAGGAGCTGCTGGGCAGGCACTTGGTTTTCGCCACCCCGTACGCCACCCTGGAGGAGGATCACGCCGCCCGTCAGCGGCAGCACAGAGGACTGCTGGCCGAAACGTTCCTGCTGCGTGCTGCCCTGGAGAGGGACCGAAGGGCCGGCGAACACCTCCGGCTGGAAAATGCTCCTTGTCTCCTCCCTCCAGAAAGCACGCCAGGAAGCTGCCGCCCTGCATAGGGTTATCCAGGCACAAGAAATGGCGAGGAGGGAACAGGAGAGCACAAGGCTGAATGGCATGAATGACGAGATAGAAGAGCCAAGTGAAAATGTCAGTGATGAAGATGCCATTGGCATGAATGACGAGATAGAAAAGCCAATTGAAAATGTCAACGATGAAGATGCCATTGGCATGAATGACGAGATAGAAAAGCCAATTGAAAATGTCAGTGATGAAGATGCCATTGGCATGAATGACGAAATGGAAAAGACAATTGAAAATGTCAGTGATGAAGATGCCATTGACATGAATGGCGAGATAGAAGAGACAATTGAAAATGTCAGTGATGACGATGCCATTGGCATGAATGGCGAGATAGAAGACAATTGAAAATGTCAGTGATGAAGATGCCATTGACATGAATGACGAAATGGAAAAGACAATTGAAAATGTCAGTGATGAAGATGCCATTGACATGAATGGCGAGATAGAAGAGCCAATTGAAAATGTCAGTGATGAAGATGCCATTGACATGAATGACGAAATGGAAAAGACAATTGAAAATGTCAGTGATGAAGATGCCATTGACATGAATGACGAGATAGAAGACAATTGAAAATGTCAGTGATGAAGATGCCATTGACATGAATGGCGAGATAGAAGAGACAATTGAAAATGTCAGTGATGAAGATGCCATTGACATGAATGACGAAATGAAAGACAATTGAAAATGTCAGTGATGAAGATGCCATTGACATGAATGGCGAGATAGAAGACAATTGAAAATGTCAGTGATGAAGATGCCATTGACATGAATGACGAAATGGAAAAGACAATTGAAAATGTCAGTGATGAAGATGCCATTGACATGAATGACGAAATGGAAAAGACAATTGAAAATGTCAGTGATGAAGATGCCATTGACATGAATGGCGAGATAGAAGAGACAATTGTAAATGTCAGTGATGAAGATGCCATTGTCATGAATGGCGAGATAGAAGACAATTGAAAATGTCAGTGATGAAGATGCCATTGGCATGAATGACGAGATAGAAGAGACAATTGAAAATGTCAGTGATGAAGATGCCATTGACATGAATGGCGAGATAGAAGAGCCAATTGAAAATGTCAGTGATGAAGATGCCATTGACATGAATGACGAGATAGAAGAGCCAATTGAAAATGTCAGTGATGAAGATGCCATTGGCATGAATGGCGAGATAGAAGAGACAATTGAAAATGTCAACGATGAAGATGCCATTGACATGAATGACGAGATAGAAGAGACAATTGAAAATGTCAACGATGAAGATGCCATTGACATGAATGGCGAGATAAAAGAGACAATTGAAAATGTCAGTGATGAAGATGCCATTGACATGAATGGCGAGATAGAAGAGCCAATTGAAAATGTCAGTGATGAAGATGCCATTGACATGAATGACGATATCGAACAGACAATTGAAAATGTCAGTGATGAAGATGCCATTGACATGAATGACGAGATAAAAGACAATTGAAAATTTCAGTGATGAATATGCCATTGACATGTATGGCGAGATACAATAGACAATTGTAAATGTCAGTGATGAAGATGCCATTGACATGAATGGCGAGATAGAAGAGCCAATTGAAAATGTCAGTGATGAAGATGCCATTGACATGAATGGCGAGATAGAAGAGACAATTGAAAATGTCAGTGATGAAGATGCCATTGGCATGAATGGCGAGATAGAAGAGACAATTGAAAATGTCAGTGATGAAGATGCCATTGACATGAATGGCGAGATAGAAGAGCCAATTGAAAATGTCAGTGATGACGATGCCATTGACATGAATGGCGAGATAAGAGACAATTGAAAATGTCAGTGATGAAGATGCCATTGACATGAATGGCGAGATAAAAGAGACAATTGAAAATGTCAGTGATGAAGATGCCATTGACATGAATGACGAGATAGAAGAGCCAATTGAAAATGCCAGTGATGAAGATGCCATTGACATGAATGGCGAGATAAAAGAGACAATTGAAAATGTCAACGATGAAGATGCCATTGACATGAATGACGAGATAGAAGAGACAATTGAAAATGTCAACGATGAAGATGCCATTGACATGAATGACGAGATAGAAGAGCCAATTGAAAATGCCAGTGATGAAGATGCCATTGACATGAATGGCGAGATAGAAGAGCCAATTGAAAATGTCAGTGATGAAGATGCCATTGACATGAATGGCGAGATAGAAGAGCCAATTGAAAATGTCAGTGATGAAGATGCCATTGACATGAATGGCGAGATAGAAGAGCCAATTGAAAATGTCAACGATGAAGATGCCATTGACATGAATGACGAGATAGAAGAGCCAATTGAAAATGTCAACGATGAAGATGCCATTGACATGAATGACGAGATAGAAGAGCCAATTGAAAATGTCAACGATGAAGATGCCATTGGCATGAATGACGAGATAGAAGAGCCTATTGAAAATGTCAGTGATGAAGATGCCATTGGCATGAATGACGAGATAGAAGAGCCTATTGAAAATGTCAACGATGAAGATGCCATTGGCATGAATGACGAGATGGAAAACACAGCCGAAGATGTTACAGACGAATGAACCAGTGCCTGTTCGGGCAAGAGTTCTCAAAAGCCTGTGACAGGCCTTAGACCCGGGCCTTGAGTTCGCTGTCTGGACTTGCATTTCTTACATTTCTTACATTACTTAAAACCTTTCTATCTATGAGTAAATCGTCCTGAAGGTAATATTTGAATCACAGAGTTTTACATTCAGAGTTACATGCCAGAGCGCGCGTCCCCCATCCCGCTGCCTCGTGCCGGGGGTGTCAGCCGCCCCCGCATCGGCCGTGGCTGTGCCCAGCTCGTCCCAAACCGACGACTTCACTCACCTCGCTCTCGCCCGGTTTCCTGACCACGCCATTCATTATCTAAAAAAAGCTGAGACCGCCATCGTCTTTCTGGGAAAATTCTTGCATCACACTTGCATGAATTTGAAACAATACTATGAAACCAAATGTACGAAAGTGAGAGATAAATAGAATGGCGCATAAACATTTCCCTGCACCTCGTTCCCTTCAGCTCCTCATACTCGGCTGTTTTTCCTCCATGCAGGAATATTAGCGGCAGATAAATAGATACAAATAATTAAGTAGAAGGTTGAATAGTAACATACAGATAGATAGATACATAGATAGATAGATTGCCAGGAAGATAAATAGTTCGATAGAAATATATTGGAAAGAAAGGAATAGAGAAAACAAAAAACGATAGAAGTGTTTAGGTAGATATATAGAAGACGGAATAGAGAACTAAACAGATCAAGGGACACAATGACAAGCAGACAGATAGACAGTTAGATAGAAAAGTATAGAAAAAAAAAGAAATAGAAATCAGTACTTGACCTGACATTTCATATGCACCCATTGCCTTCTTGCCATCTATAGTCTTCCCAATATAAAGGTGGGGTGAGAAAGATAAAGGAAGAGAAAGACCAGAGAGATAAAGGAAGGAAAGGAGAGAGCGAAAAGAGGAAAGGAGGAGGAGGTTGGCGTTGGAGGAAAGAGTGGAGAGAAGGCAAAAACAGAGGGGTGGAGGGAGGAAAGAAGGGACGAGAGAGACACATAAGAGAAAGAGGAGGAAGCAGGGACAGAGAACAAAAAGGTGGATAGACGTAATAGACATAATAGACGGGTGGAGAGACGGAGTGTACGAGAAAGCGAATGAAAGGGAGAACAGAGAGCCAGAGAAGAAAGTGGAGAAATAAGAGAAAGGAACAATATATGAAGGACAAGGACAGATGTTGGAGATAAGAATGTAGACAGAATAACAAGAACAGAATGAGGAGGAGGAGGAGGAGGAGGAGAAGGGAAAGGCGAAGATGTGTCAGCCAGGGCGTGTAGGAGCTAATAAAATGTGGCGGTTTATGCGGTTGTGGGTGACAGTTTAAAGGTCATTACGATATTTTGGCCCTTGGGTACATCTGGCTACACTCTTTTCATGACACACACACACACACACACACACACACACACACACACACACACACACACACACACACACACACACACAAATGGTACATCTGGCTACACTGTTTTCATGACACACTCAAAAGTAAAATAAATGGAATAAAATAGAATAAAGTAATAGAAAATTAAATGAATTAATAAATAAGTAAAATTATAGGAAACAAACTTCTATCATTGCAATTCCTCCTCTTCCCAAATCTCTCTCTCTCTCTCTCTCTCTCTCCTTCCTCCATCCGTCTTCTCCTCCGTCCCTCCTTTCCTCCTTTACGTAAAGAAAAAAGAAATTAGGAGGAAACTATTTATGATTTTCTTCCTGCTCACCGAAGCGTATCACACCAAAACATACCCCGCTTTATATAACAAGAAAACACGTCGATTTGAATAATAAAAATTAATTAATACACTTTTACTTCTTATGGCGCTGGGCGGAGGCGAATGTTAATAAGGAGATCTAAATACAGTGATATGGAGGTGTATTGTTTCGGCCACATAAATAAAAGCAACATTGATTTGTATAATAATAATAGATTCGATGCTTTCTCGTGCACTGGCGGCGGGATATGTTGAAATAAGACCTTGATTGGGACACAACACGGACTTAATGCTGCTTTCTCCCTTCCCCAAAACAGCCCAGCGTCTCTTTCACAATGACTCTGGAGAGGAAAATAATACTGCGAGTGGGTCTTCCCTATTCATAAACTACAGCTCTCCTTCCTCATGTTTTATCTTTTAATTCCAACAGCGCTTCACTTGATCGGGACACAGTCTTAATCCTTCTTACACACTTACCCAAAAAAGACCAGCATCTCTTTCACACTGACTGGAGAGGAAACTAATATACTGCATTTCAACGAGTGGGTCTTCCCTTTTTCATCATAAACCACAGCTCTCCTTCCACTTAGATTATAGTTTCATCTTCACTTGATCGGGACACATTTTTAAGGCTTTCTCCCGACACCCCAAAAGCCCAGCATCTCTTTTACAACGGTTCTGGAGAGCAAAACAACTCTGCATTTATATGAGTTGGTCCTTGAAACAGAAAAAAAATGTACTTATTGAGATTTATCTTTAATTCAGTTAGATAGCACTTTACTTGAGCGAGACACACACTTAATACTGCTTTCTCCCTCACCCCAAAAGTTCAGCATCTCTTCACAACGACTCTGAAAAGCAAAACATGAATGCATATATACGAATTTGCTTTTTCTTCCTCATAAACCACAGCTCTCCTTCAACTTAGGCTCCTAAACAAAAAGAAATGCATGTATTAGGTTTTCTCGCCTCAAAAACCACGTCACTTCTTTCGAAACGCTTCTCAAAACACGAAAAAAACCTCCGCATTTTCTATAATCCGGTCTGCTCTCGCGCCCGGCTGGCAGGAAATGTTTAATAAGACTGCGATGCCGTGTTTGGCCGCGGCGTTACCCGGCCCGAGTGCTTGACCCTCTGGCTGCCCGGGGGTCGTTGGCCAGCCTCCTCCCTCGGCCCCGGGGTCAGCGGGTCTCATATAAGGCCACGCGTCGCCTTATGAGTGAGCTGCCCGCGAACACAGACCCGCCGATGGACGCCCGACAAGCAGGGACCAGACACACGCCCTCCTTAGCGGCGATCCGGGCCAAGCATTAGACTTCTCTCCTAATTTACTACAGCGTTAAATCGGAACCCAGGGGCGGAGGGTCCTGAGCTGCTTGCATGGCGGGGCGGGGCGCACACACACACACACACACACACACACACACACACACACACACACACACACACATCGGCCAAACTAAGCAGCTGCGGGAGTGACACGTAATCCCCTGAAATAATATGCAGATTTATTGATCTTGGTCTCGGGAAGGAAGAGATGAGAGCCAGTTAATAGACAGAAAGCAAGTGTCGCATAACAAGGGGATTGGGGTGAGGGGGAACTAGTTAGGGGCGTTGGGGGTCGGGGAGAGCTGCTGGAGGTGTGGGTCAGGGTGGGTCAGGGTGCTGGGTGTTGTACAGGGCGGGGTGGGGTGCATATTCTGAATCTCTGAAATGGTATGTGGTCCCTGAGTAAAAATGTTCGGCTGTAGCTTCGAAACTAACCACGGGTTGTTCTGGAAAATACTCTCATTGTGATTCGCATTCAAAACTACCCTAAATGACTCCTAACCTAACCTAACGCAAGCTTCCCTGTTCAAGAGTACCGCCACATACCAGTAGAGAGATAGGGAGAACGCGCTCAGGTTAGGTTAGGGAGGCTCACTGGTATCTGGCTGAGGGACAAGGCCGAGGCAGGGCGAGGTACAGCCAGACGCGTTGCACAATGTTCCCACACACTGACCTCAATATACGACGGCGAAAACGAGTGTAAACAAGCTCTTAAAATACCTGGAGACGAGTTATGTTTTTCAGCGAGAGGATAAATAAAAGCTGGTACTCTTAACCCCAAAATATATTACACCCACGAGCATTGTAGACTTTTCCTCGCACTTTTCAGCATCACTTTTAAGATTACGGTGATTAAACATTTATTTAAACGTATCTTTAATACCCATTTCAGAAGCATATTGGGAGAAGAGTTATGTTTTTCACCGAGCGAATATATAAAAGCTTGTACTCTTAACCCCAAAATATATTACCGCCACGAACAATGAAGACTTTTCCTCGCAATTTTCAGGAAGACTTTAAGATTGCAGTGATTAAGCATTTATTTAAACGTATCTTTATTACTCATTTCAGAAGCATCCACGCAATATGACATGACCGAGCACTGAGTACACACAATCATCACTGTTTGGAGATATCATGTGCTCGATTATCATTACCATCCACAGTATTAAAAGGAAAAGACTTCCAATTATTATCATTTCCTCCTGCGATTGTGTTCCTTCCTCGCCCTCCCTTTATCAGCGAATGTTTGCACCATCACCATCAGTTAGTATCTTGCGTCGAGTGGCTGCTGGAAAGTATTGGAGAAGGTAAACACAATCCTGAACACTCGATATTGTGTTGACATTAGACACTCCCACGATGAGTATATATAACTATCATTGTTTAGAGCTTGCGTGTGTTAACAGTTAATTTTCATCTCCTGTTATACTAGATTTACAAAGATGCGCCCACGAGGAGTATATCTGATTATCATTATTGAAATCTTGCATGTGTTAACAACTATTTTTCATCTTCTAGTCATTTGAATCTACTGTGTAAGATGATTAAGCGTACTAGACTTGCCAAGACACGCCCACGCTGAGTGTATCTATTCATCACTGTATATAGATATGTTAACCACTAATTTTCATCTCCTAGTAACATGCATCTACGTACTATGTCAAGTGATGCAATATACTCTACTCGCAAAGACTCGCCCACACTGACTATATCTAATTATCTTCGCTGAGAGGCGTGTGCGTACAGCTAATTTTCATCAAGTATTTTGCAACCAATGTGTAAGGCGATACAGTACACTTGACTTTCAGAGACACGCCCACGCTGGGTATAATTTAATTTTCGTTTTTTTAAGGTATCATTTGTTTACGTGTAATTATCCTCTCTTAGTATTTTGCGTCTGCAGGGTGAGGTGTTGTTGTATGGCGGTTTCTCATCTATTGTTGTTCTTGTTTTTCTTCCCTTCTTGTTTTCTTCTACTAATTTTCTTGTTTTCCTTGTTTTCTTAGTCTTCTTGTTCTTATTCTTATTCTTCTTGGTCTAGTTTTTTTCTTGTTTTTCTTCTCCGTGTTCCTGTTCTTCCAGTTCTCGCTCTTGTTCATCTTGAGTTTATCTAATCATTGCTGGAGACACCATTTGTTTGCAACTAACTCTCATCTAGTATTTAGTATCTTCTGTGTCAGGGGATGTAGTATAGTCGGCTTGCAAAGACAGACGCGCCTAGACTAAGCATATCCTATTATCATTTTTAGATATACTATCATGTGTAAACTAATTTTCGTCTCTTAGTATTACGCATCTACGGGATAAAGCGTGGCAGTAGAGTTAACTTGCTGAGGCGCGCCCTTACTTACGTATTCCTAATCATTTCTAGAGATATTATTTGTTAACAACTAATTATCATCTAGTGTTTTGATTCTATTGTGTAAAGAGATGTAGTATAGTCGACTTTTTATTCTTTTTTTTTTCATTCTGCTTATGGCGCAAAGACCTGCAAGGACAGACACACCCACACTGAGCATTCCTAATCATCGTTCCTGGAGATATCATTTGCTTAAGACTAATTATCATCTCAGTATTATGCGTCTACAGGACAAGGTGATGCAGTAGAGACGACTTCGTAACAAACGCCCTCACTAAGTACTCCTAATTACCACTCTTTATAAATACCGTGTTCCTCCTGCTAATGACCATCCTCTGGTATCTAATAATTTCTAGGGATATCACTTGCTTGCAACTAATTTTATCATCTCTTAGAATTATGCGTCTACAGAGGAGAGTATCAAGACACCTCTCCACCCTTATTTGACCTCTCTTTAGGCCTCTCGTTCTTGTTTTCTTTTCCCGGAGCTGCGTTTGCGAGCTTTTCTGTTGCTGTATTTGTATTTTTGTCCTTGACCTGCCTCCCTTGCTGTACAAAAAGTATTATAGCATAGTTGAGGCGCCCTACAGCTAATTCCTCCTGATTATCACTGTTTATAAGTACCGTGTCCTTCCTCCCTAACGATCATCCTGTAGTATCTTCCATCCGTTGAGTGCAAGACGTATTGTTGCTCCAAGCGGGCGGGGGAGATGCACGAGTCGCTACATGCGGGCTGTGTTGACATGGGACGCGCCCTCGCTGAGCACATCTAATTATCATGGTTTAGAGGGTCTGTGTTTGTGGGGGGGAGGAGGGACTGTGTTTGTGGGGGAGGGTTGAATGTGTGTGTATGTGGTGGGGGATAGGGGGTGAATGTTTGTGTGTGGGGAGGGGTGGATGTGTGTGTGTGCGGTGGGGGAATGTGTGTGTGGAAGGAGGAGCTAAATGTGTGGGTGTGTGTGTGTGTGTGTGTGTGTGTGTGTGTGTGTGTGTGTGTGTGTGTGTTATGTCTACGTGCATTTGTGTCCCTACCTTTCTGTCTACCTGTCTGTCTGTATGTATATATGAATGTGTATGTATGTTTATAGGTATGTATGTGTATGTGTGGACGTATGTATGTAAGTGTCGAGGGTATGGCGCCAGTGCGTAGTCAGGCTGGTGCATCACGTCCTCTCGCCCTCTCCGCGGCTAAGTTGTTGGTCCAATCACGCGGCGAATTAAAGCCTCGAGTGATAATCAGAGGCAATGCTTTGTTTGGCTGCCCTGACCTGCCGCTGCTACAGACCTCAAGGCTCCGGTCCGCTGATGCACGTACTATCCTCCCTCCCTACCTACCTGTCTTATCCACCCACCTCGCAGTATTGAAAAGGATTACCACGGATGAAGAGGAGAATAGAGAGAACAATTGAAAGTAAGAGGAAAAATAATGAGAAAAAAATATTAGACGAGACTAAAGAGTATGTTGTGAACTGCGAGGAAGTGAAGGAGACCATATGAAAAGAAGAGAAAAGGAGATTAATTACGGTTGTTTCGGATTACCACGGCTGAAGAGGAGAATAGAGAACAATAAAAGTAGGAGAAAAAATTATAAGAAAAATATATTAGACGAGATGAAGAAGAACAGGTGGTGAACTGTGGAGAGAAAGTGACGGAGATGATATGAAAAGAAGAGAAAAGGGGATTAGTCATAGTTATTTTCGTCCCTCTTAAAATCGCTTCCAGTTCTCACTCTTCCTCGACCTATGAAAGCAGAAAAATGACGTGATTTCTAAAAGTTTCCATCTCTATATAAATTCTTCTTGTGATCGCGTCCCTTCCTCGCCCTCCCGTATCAAGGAACGCTCACACTAATAGAGGATCAAGACTTGCGATCATTATATTTTTCGTGGGTTAAAAATGTACTTTAGACCCCAACCGTTCCTTCCTTCACTACCCTCCTCCCTCTCCTCCCTCTCTCTCTCTCTCTCTCGACATCCTTAGTTCATATATATCGAACAGAGAGAGAGAGAGAGAGAGAGAGAGAGAGAGAGAGAGAGAGAGAGAGAGAGAGAGAGAGAGAGAGAGAGAGAGAGAGAGAGAGAGTCAGCCAGTCAGTTAGTCAATCAGTCAGCCATTCAGCCAGTTAATCAGTCAGTCAGCCACTCACTCTCTCATTCACTCACCATAGAAGGAAGGAAGGAAGGAAAGGACTCTGCCCTGAACGTGGGACGGAAATATGATAGTCTTTAAACTCGCTATTTTATTTTCACTGCCTGCTGCCTCCAGACCCTTACTGTCGCGGGAAGGAAGGAAGGAGGAAGGGAGGAGGGGAGGAGAGAGAGGAGAGGAGGAAGAGAACAAGGCCGGGTCGAGTTACGAGCATGCTAACACGACAAAAAGAAACCCAAGAAAAAAAAAGAGGTAGACAAACACACAAACATTAAAATAAATTGAAGCCCCACCGAGAGACGAGACACCAGGCGAGACGAGGGACGAGAGGGCGAGGATGTGCAAGAATAGATTGAAGGGAGGGAGAGATGAAATTAACAGGAGCAAGAGGAGGAGGAAGAGACGAGAGAGCAAGGATGTTCAAGAATAGAATGAAGGGAGGAGAGATGAAATTAACAGGAGCAAGAGGAGGAGGAGGAAGAGACGAGAGAGTAATGACGTTGAAGAATTAAATGAAGGGAGAGAAAGATAAATTAATAGGAACAAGAGCAGAAGGAAGAAGTGACGAGATAGCAAGTATGTTGAAGAATGGAGGAAAGGAAGAGCAGAAATTAATGAGAACAAGAAGAGAGGAAGAGACGAGAGAGTAATGACGTTGAAGAACTGAATGAAGGGAAAGAAGAGATTAATAGAAGCAAGAAGAGGAGGAGATGGAGGAGGAGGAAAAGGAGGACGAGGAAGAAGATACTGGAAAGAGAGAAAGAATGCAGAACAAAACATAAGGAAGTGAAGTATAAAAAGGAAAAGCGATGTAAAGTAGAACAAGAGCAGCAAGAGGAAAAAAAAAAACAAGAATAAGAAGAACAGAAAGACAGAATCACAAGTAGAAGAACAAGAACCGGAGGAACAAGAACAACAACAAAAAGAAGAGAAATATAATGCAGTGAGTTATGAAGAACAAGAACAACAAAAACAAGAAGAGCAAGAACAAGAATAACAACAACAAGAGCGAGATGAAAAGCGCAACAGCCTGCATCGGGTCGTCGTCTCTGGCCCAGCACGCCGCCGCCTCCGCCCCTGACCCCAAACTGTTTAATTGCGGCCGCGTCCTGATGCGAGGCCGCCCACCAATTACCATCACGACTCATTAGGCTGAAAATCGGCTTCTCGTGCGTCATAAAAGAGTATCACAACGTCCTGCTCCTCCTCCTCCTCCTCCTCCCTCATGTCTTTGTCCTCCACCTGTTCGCTGTTCAATCTTCTTTTTATTTTTGTTTGTTTTTGTTTGACTTTTTCTTGTTCCTGTTCTTCCTCCTCCCTAGTATTTCTTTGACTCCTTTTTTCCTTCCCTTTATTTTCTTGCTCTCTTTTTTCCTTCTTCACTCTCCATTTTCATCCTCCCTTTCCATTCTCTTTTTCTCCCCGTCCTTTCCTCTCCCTATTCTCCTTTCTTATGGTTGTCATTCACTCTGCCTTCATCTCCTCTTCCCTTGTTCCTGTTCTTTCCTTCCTTCTTCCCCTTCTTCCTTCTGCTCGTTGCTTCCTACCTTATCTCCTCTTCCCTTGTTCCTGTTCTTTCCTTCCTTCTTCCCCTTCTTCCTTCTGCTCGTTGCTTCCTACCTTATCTCCTCTTCCCTTGTTCCGTTCTTCCCTCCCTTTCCTTTCTCCATTCTTCTCTCCTCCCATTTGTTGCTCCCTACCTTCATCTTCCTATTTCTTTGTTCCGTTCTCATCTCCTTTCGCTTCCCTGCCTTTCTTTTCCCCTTTTCCTCTCTCCCTTTTTTCTTCTTGTCCTACTTGTTACTTCCTCTCCTTGTCCTGTATCACCCCTTCTCTCTCCTCCATCTCTACCCTCCTCCGCCTCCTCCTCCTCCGCTCCTCTACTCGACTCCAACCTTCAGCAAGAAACACCCGTGCCAGATTTACGTCGAGGCATCAAGGTGTCTCATCAGGGCTCGCGCAGGTGTTCCATTGATTTTATATTTGCTCGCCTCAGTCAATATCGTCCGCTATTAGGGTTCAATTGGACGATGTTTCAACGAGTCATTTCCTTTATGGTGACGTTTAGCGAGCGTGTTGGTGGCTAAATTACCGGGCGTTAGTTCCCTTAAGATTGTATTTGTTTGGTTTCGAGATTTAGGCCTGTGGGTTTTGTGTGTATCTCTCTCTTGGGTTCTGTAGCGTCGAGGTTTGATTGGGTGACGGCTTGGTGGTGATTTATGGTTTACCTTTGAAGATTTAGCGTCGTGGGTTTGTGAGTCTTCGTCTATCTCTTTGCTCGTGATTTAGGTTCCGTAGCGTCGAGGTGTGATTGGGTGATGGCTCGGTGGTGATTTCTGGTTTGCCTTTGAAGATGTTGCGTTGTGGGTTATTGGGTTTTTCTTGCTCGTGATTTGGCTTCTGTAGCGTCGAGGTTTGAGTAGGAGATGGCTCGCTGTGGATTTCTGGCTTGCTTAAAAGAACCGTGTAGTGTGCATTGATATTCTGGGTTGAGAAGTAGATGATAGCGATTTCTTGTCTTATTTGTTTTTAACCACTTTATCATATGAAGCACTACAGATTTTCTCTGATTGGTAGTGTTTTCTATTTAAAAAGGAATGTTATTATATGTGCGGTAGTATATATGCCCGGTCATTGGTATTATTTTCGATTTCTTAAACTATTCCAACGCATAAAGCAGTTTCGGTTATCTTTAAATTATCAACATTTATTTTCATTTTGGTGTCTAAAACCATGAAGTGTAATATATAAAGGAGTAAATAAAGTGTTAGCTTAGTACAAGTGGGAAAGAAATTTAACATAGATATTGTTATATACAGACCGCACAGTAAGTATATTGGAGTGGAAGAATTCACACATATTTTACATAACCTACTATCTCATGATCTTTTTAAAAATAACAACACTGTCCTACTTGGGGATTTTAACATTAATCTCCTAGAACATTCTTCCCATCAACCAACTAACCACTTTTTGAATTCTATGAAGACTTTGAATTATTTCCCGCACATTTCTCGTCCTACTAGATTTCCAGATAATCCTAACTAGGTCAACCCTCACTCCTCGACCACATTTGGACTAACTTCACTCCACCTTCTACCTCTGGAATAATCCACTACCAATTATCTGACCACCTCCCCATATTCCTACATATTGCAGTAATCTCTGATCTTTGCATAAAGCATAAAATAGTCTATCGACACTATAATAGACATCAACATAACCTGTTTACCACTAGTTTATCTGTAAACAATTGGAATGTTACACTTAATTCTAATGACATAAATGTAAACTTCAACAATTTTATGGAAACCTTAGATGAATTATATAACAAGCACTTCCCTAAAGTAGTTAAATTTGTAACTGCCAAACGATTGTTCAGCCCATGGTTAACATCAGGAATACTTAACTCGATAAAATACAAAAGTAAATTATTTAACATGTACAAATTAGAAACTGTCAATCACAACGCTTACAAATTATACCGCAACCATCTTACACGATTAATTAGAGGAGCTAAATATAATTACTACATTAGAATTTTCAGTAACTTTAGAAACAATACCAAGAAAATATGGCAAACTATCAATGAATTAGCAGGTCGACATAAACCAAAAACAATGATAACAACATTATCTCATAAAGATTCTACACTTACTAAGCCAGAAGAAATTGCTGAAGTTTTAATGAACATTTCAGTGAAATTGCAGCCAGGCTCAATGATGCACTGCCTTCTGCTTCTAGAATGCCACAGATTTCCTCCACGGAAATTACCAAAACTCAACGGTTATCCTGCCAGTCACTTCTGCTGACGTGATGAATGTTATCAAGACTCTCAAAAGTAAAAACTCAAATGTTAATGAAATCTCGGCCCACATAACTAAACATAATATTGAGGAAACTACTTACCCCATTGCATTGCTCTTTAATCAATTAATATCCACTGGCAAATTTCCCTCTGATTTGAAAACTGCAAATATCACGCCAGTGCACAAATCTGGCCCCAGTAGTGTGCCCAACAATTGCCGCCCCATTTCCACCCTCTCCCTTCTCTAAAATAGTTGAATTATTAATGAAAAATAAATTAGTTGCATATCTTGATAGCAAGAAAATCTTGGTAGATGCCAGTATGGCACTTATGGTGCCCTCAGTATGTTTTCTTCTTCTGTATTCTTCCTTAACATTAGACAATCAGTCTTATCCATCCTTGTTGACTTCTCAAAGGCTTTTGATACCGTTAACCACATGATTCTACTCGACAAATTATATTTCTATGGTATACGAGGACCTCTGCACTCCTGGTTTCAAGACTACCTAACAAACAGATCTCGGTGCACAATATATGATGGCCATAAGTCTTCCACTGAAATATTTCTACTGGTGTCCCACAAGGAGTGTTTTAGGGCCTATTTTGTTCCTTATATATATTAACGACATCACTAATATCTTCACCTCTGCCAACACCATCCTCTTTGGAGATGACATGACTTTGAATTTCACTGACTCTAATATTGAAACATTATTCCCACAAGCCAACCAAGACCTCAACAAATTATATAATTGGTGTTTAAGCAACAGACTCACAATTAATATTAATAAAACCTTTATATGTTCTTTTCTTACAAAGTAAATGTTTACTTGCCAGACCTTAAAATCAATAATAACCTTATTAGTAGATCAACTAGTTTTAAGTTTTTGGGAGTTATGTTTAATGAAAACCTTAACTTCAAATCCCATTTAAATAATGTTTCGAATAAACTTTCAAGAAGCACTGCTATGCTATATCGCCTAAGAGATTTTATGCCTTGCAAAGTACTAAAAACCTTGTATTATGCACATATATACCCTCACCTTCTGTACTGCAATCCTATCTGGAGCACCACTTATGTCACCCATTTAACTAGCCTGAACTTACTGCATAAAAAGATAATTCGAATTATCACAAACAGTTCTTACCTTGAACACACCACCCTCTCTTTAAAACACAAAAATCCTTAAACTACAAGATATCACTAAACTTTCTGTTGCTACCTGTATGTACAAACATCAGATCACTCCCTACTCATCTATATCCCACTAGACACAGAGAGCATATCTGCCTTCCATCACATCGCCTTACTCTCTTTCGGCACTCCACTATGTACCGGGGACCTTTGATCTGGAATTCCCTTCCCCAGGATATAAAAAAATGCTCCATCTCAACATAAACAAACTACAGCGTCATCTGCTTGATTCTTGTTGATTGTTATCCAGTAAATTCCAATTTCTCTTTAGTCATATATAACGTCATCTCCCTCACGCTTGTTCCGTAATGAATTACCCAGGTATTTTGTCCTTCCCTCTATTATTATTATTATTATTATTATTATTATTATTATTATTATTATTATTATTATTATTATTATTATTATTATTATTGTTATTATTATTATTATTATTATTATTATTATTATTATTATTATTATTATTATTATTATTATTATTATTATTATTATTATTATTATTATTATTATTATTATTATTATTATTATTATTATTATTATTATTATTATTATTATTATTATTATTATTATTATTATGATTATTATTATTATCATCATTATTATCGTTATTATCACTATTATTATTATTATTATTATTATTATTATTATTATTATTATTATTATTATTATTATTATTGTTATTATTATCATTATTAATATTATTATCATCATTATTATTATCATTATCATTATTATTATCATTATTATTATCATTATTATCATTATTATTATCATTATTATCATTATTATCATTATTATCATTATTATTATCATTATTATTATCATCATTATCATTATTATCATTATTATCATTATTATCATTATTATTATTATTATTATCATTATTATTATTATCATTATTATTATCATCATTATTATTATCATCATTATTATTATCATCATTATTATTATCATCATTATTATTATCATCATTATTATTATCATCATTATTATTATCATCATTATTATTATCATTATCATTATCATCATTATCATTATCATCATTATCATTATCATTATCATTATCATCATTATCATTATCATCATTATCATTATCATCATTATCATTATCATTATCATTATCATCATTATCATTATCATTATCATTATCATCATTATCATTATCATTATCATTATTATCATTATCATTATCATTATCATCATCATCATCATCATCATCGTCATCGTTATCATCATCATCATCATCATTATTATTATTATTATTATTATTATTATTATTATTTCACTTTGCTTCATCCTATAATCCTATATAATTTCATATGCTTCTATATACATTATTTTTTTCTCTTTCTTTATTTTATTTTGGTTTATTATTTTTAATTATGGTATTTTTTATTTTGCCGAGCTTCTATTATGTATGTATATCCTACCACTGTTATATTTCTAACTAATGTTCAGTATTCTGTATTTTGTATATTTTTTTGTTCCAAGATATATTTGCATTATTCCTATTTTTTTCTTATATATCTATTTTCTTCACTTTTGCCTGAAAAGCTTATGCTTATATAAAGGCTGGCCTCTAACAATACATACATCGACATATGTAACTGCACCTAATAGGCTATTAATAAATGTTTCAAATGTTATACAGATGAACCTTCTCATAAGTGACGCCAGACAGCTTCTTGACGTGGCTGGGCACAGCAGTGTTCTAAAACTATGCAACAGTAACAACAGCCTTGTATACACACGACTGTTATAGCGTCCCCAAGAGGCTGCAACAACGGCTCCGAGTTACGATAATAAGTTTTTTATTATTCTTCAGATTACTCGTAGAAACCAAACACCTGATTGTGTGTTTGTGTGTGTGTTTGTGTGTGTGTGTGTGTGTGTGTGTGTGTGTGTGTGTGTGTGTGTGTGTGTGTGTGTGTGTGTGTGTGTGTGTGTGTGTGTGTGTGTGTGTGTGTGTGTGTGTGTGTGTGTGTGTGCCTATAACTGTCTGCGTTTGTTGTTTGTGTATCGGATTGTGTGTCTGTGTATTTTTCGGTGTGTGCTTGTGTCTGCCTGTTTGTTTGTCTCACTCTGGGTCCCTGTGTGTTCACCATTCTGTTTGTGTCTGCGTGGTTGTCTTTCTCTGTCTGAACAGCTGCCTGTGTATGAATATGTGACTCAAAATATTTCCTCTTCTGAGACCAATACGAACGCCATATTTCCGCAACGAACTCATAAAATCTATCTAAGCCAGTCCATTATCGATACCTTCACTAACGCCATCTGTGCATTAAAACACAACTCTTCTGTCAAATACAGTGAACACTTTGACTTCTGTCAGGAATTTTGGAATACAATTATACGAATACTTCCTAATACGGTGTTCCACTCCTACTCCTACTCCTACTACTACTACTACTACTACTACTACGAGAATCAGCACTCTTAATCAATCAATCAATCAATGGGGCATACGCCAGGGGTGCGTCGCCTCGCCCACCCTACGACGCCAAGCCTGGGGTCCTCCGGCGAGTCTCCTGCAGGCCCCTTCCCAACCCGAGTACCTCCCGGCAGGATCTATCGACTTGCTTAAGCCACGAACTCCGTGGGCGTCCCTGTGGCCTCCTCCACTCAGGATTGTCTCTCACAGAGACAACCTGATGAGCAGGATCAGCTTCCGGAAAACGTGCCCGTATAGCCGGAGTTGGCGTTGACGGACTATGCAGGTAATATATGTCGAATCAGCCTCACGGAGTAGTCGCCTGTTTGACACAAAGTCCTTCCAGCGATATCCCATGATTCTGCGTAGACACTTATTACTAAAGGCATCAATCCGCCTCTCCAAGTCCCCGTTTAGTGTCCATGTCTCACAACCATGGAGTAAGACAGGGAGCACAAGGGACTTGAAGATCCGCGTCTTTGTCCACCTGCACAGGTATCGACAACGCCATATACTCGTGTTGAGCGAGTCCATAGCACCGTGGGCCAGACCAATCCGCCGTAAGACTTCCTGGCCAGACTCACCGTTGTTATGAACTACGCTACCAAGATACGTGAAACTTTCCGAGATTTCAACGTCCTCGCCACACGCATGAACAGACTGTACTGTGTCATCCAGCAAGCCTCCAAACACCTGTACCTTGGTCTTGGCCCAGGAGACCTCTCAAGGGCTTCGCCGCCTCGTGCAGTGCCTCGAGAGCCATCACCAAGACCTCCAGCGACTCCGCCAGGATTACTGCATCATCGGCAAAACAAGGACCCTGGTATTGCCAATGGATGCTCCGCAGGTCCACAACTCTGCCCAGTACCCAGTCCATACAAGTGTTGAAAAGCGCTGGGGCAAGGTCACAGCCCTGCCTCACTCCCGCATTCACGGGAAAGAGGCTGGACAAGCCCCCCCCCCCACACACACACACACACACTTCACAGCACTCTCTGTCCCAGAATACAGGCCAGTCAGCAAACCAATAGTCCTCGCAGGAATCCCACGGAGTCGCAGAAGATCCCAGAGTGCCTCACGATCGATGCACTGAATCAAACGCCTTCCTGAGATCGACACAGGCTGCAAGCATCCCCTGTCGAAACTCACCTCGGCGCTCCACCACTCGTAAACCTTCTATCAGTCGATCAATCTCATTCAATCATTCAGTCAGTCAGTCAACCAGTTTGTCTGCCAGGCAATCGGTCAGTCTGTCAGACAGTCAATCCATCATTCATTCAGTCAGTCAGTTAACCAGCTATATAGTCAGTCAGTATATCATGCGGTCAGGCAGTCAGTCAGTTAGTCAGTCAGTCAATTAGTCAACCAGTCAGTCAGTCAGTTAATCAAGCAGTCAGTGAGTCAGTCATTAGAGGAAACAAGAACAGTTTTGTGGTGAGGAAGGTGCTTGAAAAATAGTGTCAGTGGAATGCAGCACTTATATTTACCGGGATGATGTCAGCAAGGAGAGTCAATTAACAGTTTAACTGGAGCACACGAGTTTAGCAACTAGACGAATACAAATGAATAATAGATAAATTTACACATCATAGATAGACAACTATAATATAAGGTAAGTACAATGTTCCAAGTACGACAATTTCGTATCGCTGGCGAGTCACACGGGCGTGAAGTTGCCAGCTCGTTACACTCAGCCTGTTATATTTGCCGATCTCCCACCCAAAACCTGTCTCTGGCGCCCAATAACGAGACTCAGATATAGTTATCACTAAAACCGTTGATTCCTGATGTGTTTTGGCAATGGTTAAGCGTCGAAAACCGGTACATGCACGAGGGCGAGATGATGAAGGCAAGTTATCCCAGCATCGTTTCCAGATTGTCGTACTCGGAGCATTACATTTACCAGCTTCTCCCGCATAAATATCACCAGGAAACATGAATAATAAACCATTTCAACAATAACTACAAATAAATATCGTTATTGTGACCCAGGAAACAGTTTTGGGGATGGAAATTGGGAAACATGAGAAACTGAGTACGACAATCTGGCAACGTTGTACAATAATCCCAGCCATCAGCTGTTCAGTGTTTGTTTACCTCGCGCGGGGAGAGAGATCCTCGTGCTCCCGGCCTTGTAGCGGTGCCGTGGCGGGGCGTGTAGGCGTTGACATGTAAGCCCCGGTCGTCTACCCTCCGTGCCCTATGGGGTCCGTGGACGGGGCAGGTAGTTTGGGTTAACCCGTCCGCTGCGGTTGGCACGGGTTTGGATTTCACTGTTAGCCTAGTATCATATATATAGTTTCATGTCTTTCTCTGTCTCTGTGGTGGATAGTGGAGTGTTTCCCATGTGGTATTGGTGTGCTGGATATCCTCTCCCAAGGTGCAGGACTACATTTTCTTCATTGAATTGTAGCAGCCACTTTTTGTTCCACTCCTGTAGCTTGATGAGGTCTTCTGCTAGGAAATGCACATTCAAGGGGACAAATATACTTTTCCCATTTCATTTCAACAGAGTAAATTTTAATGTAAGTGGAATTTTTCCATGTTGAGAATATGCTAACAGCTCCTCATTTTCATTTTCCATTTCCATCTTGCAGCACTCACGGTCATCGGCACTGCCCATACACTCAGTCCACCCTGGCGGGGACCTCACCAATGACCTCCATGAAAACAGGGTCCCAGACAAGCCAGTTGGTCTGAAGGGTGAGTGTTTCAGTGTTGTGATTTACATCCTCTGTCCCCTTCAAATTGTCCCTCCTACCTCCTACCTCCTTATCCATCACTTACATTCTTAATTCCCAACAAACAGTATAAACCTAATATATGTGTTGTGCATAGAATTTAGGATAACTTACAGGTACAATACATTTGTATAATTTTGTTTTCATGGTACAAAATATTCATGTTTGGAAGCCATGATAAAACCTACATAGTGATCATGATGGTGGAGTCACTGTGTTATCTGCAGTGTCTTGTGGTCCATTACAGCCGTGGCGCTGACTGACCACATCAGGGTGTGCTGGCAGCCCCCCGCACAGCACAATGTGATGCTGTGCGGCTACACCATTGCCTGGGACCAAGGCGTGGCGGACATCTACTCCAAGATCGTGGACAGCAAGCAGCACGGTTACATCATTGATAAGCTGGGTGTGTAAGATGATCATTTGTGACTAATTCTCCATTTTCTGGCCAAGTAGTATGCAGACCTGCAGTGTGATTCTCCACAAGACAGGGATTTTGAATTAGCCACTTCTACATTTGTGTTGAGCCAAGAGAAGGTAAAGATTTTGTTAGCCTGTCAAATGCGATTGGCACGGATTTGCCCTCACTGTTAGTCTGGTAACCTTTCTCTGCCTCTCTGGTGGACAGTGGAGTGTTTCCCATGTGGTATTGGTGTGCTGGATATCCCCTCCCAAGGTGCAGGACTTTACATTTTCTTCACTGAATTTTAGTAGAAACATTTTGATCCATTTCTATAGCTTGGTGAGGTCTTCTGGTAGGAAATCCACAGTCAATGGGTTAAATGATATCATAGTTAACCATTTATTGAGTCTGAGTTAACATTACATTCACCCCCCCCAAAAAAAATGATGATGGAGTCCATAACAAGTTTTCATTTAAGCAAAGTAAAGTGAAGGTAGAGATCTTGCTAAGTAGATCATAGTTAAACATTTATTGAGTCTGTTAACATTTCACACACACACACACACACACACACACACACACACACAAACACACACAGAAAAGTATTTACACACCATCATAAAGTTAGCTCTCCATATTGTGAAGACCCTGGACCATGAGAGCAATTATTGAGGGAAAGGAGGTGGTATTCTGAGTTGCCATTTTCAGACTCATCATCGTTCAGGCTCATTCCTCTGTCTGCCCTGAACTCTCAGATATTTCCTGGGTGGTCATAATGTTAGTCAGGTTATTCATTGGTTATCCGTGGCCTGTTATCTGTCTTTCTACCTGTTGTCTGTTAGTCTATCTTATTTGTTATCTGTTCTGCCCAGTTTAACCCCTTGACTGCGGATTTCCTAGCAGCAGACCTCGCCAAGCTACAGGAATGGAACAAAAAGTGTCCGTGGCTACAGTTCAGTGAAGAAAAGTGTAGTCCTGCACCTTGGGAGGGGATATCCAGCACACCAATACCACATGGGAAACACTCCACTATCCACCACAGACAGCGAGAGAAAGACCTGGGACTATGTTACCAGGCTACCAGTGAAGGCAAAATCTGTGCCAATCGCAGCGGACGGGTTATGGGTCGAAAAATTGTTGTATTGTTACGATTAGGTTCATAACAAGTTCTCCATCTCCTCAGAACCCAACATGGAGTTTGTGATAAGCCTGTGAGCCTTCAACAACGTGGGTGACGGGCAACCGGTGTACCAGCAAGTCCGCACCCAGCCAGAGGAGGAGGAGGTGGTGGCACCCACGCTGGACCCGGCGGTGGGGGTGGAGGCCGTGGTGCTGACGCCCTTCACCGTGGTGCTGCAGTGGGCGGACACCATGCTGAGCCAGAACCAGGTGATTTATTTATTTATTTTTTTATTATTATTATTTTTTTTTTTCAAGGGAGGCAACTCAAGGTAAACAAATTAAACAACAAATAAAAGGCCACTAGATGCCGTTCCAAACACAAGCATGAAGAATGGGAGGTCAAAAGAGGTCAGTTTTGGGTAGTGTTGCTGGGCTGCTTCAGGAGGGCAGTCATCAGCTGGAAAATATATGTTTTATCTCATGTTCTTTGTGCACTGTGTCACGACTTGCCACTTGCATCAACACAGCTGTGGAAAAGTTAGTCATTCGTCAAGGAACTTATTCACCACTTACACATTCTTGTTTCCCTGCACACACTCCCTTATTCGCCTCATATCCGCCTCTCCACATCCTTATTCGTAACTTGCAGCCTTCTCCTCCTACAAACAGCCACTCATTCACCTCATATCTTCCTCTCTATATCCTTATCCATTACTTACTCATACTCTCGTCCCAGCAAACTCCCTTATTCACCTCACGTCCACCTCACACATCCTTATCCATAACTCATGCATCCTCTTTTTCCTGCAAACAGTCCCTTATACACCTCATATCCTCCCTCATACATCCTTATCCTTCACTTACACATCCTCTTTTTCCTGCAAGCACTCCCTCACACCCTTCCTATCCTCCTGTCATTCATGTCTCATTTCACAAGCCAGTCCTTCATCCAGTGACCTTTCTTATGTTTTCACTCCGTCCTTGTACCTGACTCCCTGTTAATACTGACCTTTGACTCCTGCAGTACAACAGCTGCACCACCTTCTCGTCCTCATCCTCCAGCCGCTACGTCAACGCCACGGATGTGACCTGCCTCATTGACAGCCTCAAGCCATCAACAGTGTGTGAGTTTGCTGTGAAGACCATCATGTGGAGACCACAGTGCTGGAAGCCTTCGTTCTTCTTTCAGTAAATATTCACTCAGTCCTGCAACACTTCTCAAGGAAATCCTGCACAGCTGAATCCTTGCTGTGATGAGGCACAGAGAAATTATGACTCATAGGGTGAGCTATTATTAGTGTTTGAGATATTGATTTTTCATTGACCTTTTGCAAATACTTAAAATGAACCTTACATAATGGTATTAGAAACAGCACAGCAGGGCTGGCAATGATTTAATCAAATTGATTTAATCAGATGATTAAATCATTGATTTTATTTGTATTTTTTCTGAGTAAAAGTATTCCATAGGTTAAATGATGTGCTCCAAAGATGATAAAGTAAAACAACCTATTCATGT